>NC_064555.1:0-300000 GCF_023856365.1 Brienomyrus brachyistius
CTTAGAGACCCCTAGCACTTAGAGACCCCTAGCACTTAGAGACCCCTAGCACTTAGAGACCCCTAGCACTTAGAGACCCCTAGCACTTAGAGACCCCTAGCACTTAGAGACCCCTAGCACTTAGAGACCCCTAGCACTTAGAGACCCCTAGCACTTAGAGACCCCTAGCACTTAGAGACCCCTAGCACTTAGAGACCCCCTAGCACTTAGAGACCCCTAGCACTTAGAGACCCCTAGCACTTAGAGACCCCTAGCACTTAGAGACCCCTAGCAACTTAGAGGACCCCTAGCACTTAGAGACCCCTAGCACTTAGAGACCCCTAGCACTTAGAGACCCCTAGCACTTAGAGACCCCCTAGCACTTAGAGACCCCTAGCACTTAGAGACCCCTAGCACTTAGAGACCCCTAGCACTTAGAGACCCCTAGCACTTAGAGACCCCTAGCACTTAGAGACCCTAGCACTTAGAGACCTAGCACTTAGAGACCCCTAGCACTTAGAGACCCCTAGCACTTAGAGACCCCTAGCACTTAGAGACCCTAGCACTTAGAGCCCCTAGCACTTAGAGACCCCTAGCACTTAGAGACCCCTAGCACTTAGAGACCCCTAGCACTTAGAGACCCTAGCCTTAGAGACCCCTAGCACTTAGAGACCCCTAGCACTTAGAGACCCCCTAGCACTTAGAGGACCCCTAGCACTTAGAGACCCCTAGCACTTAGAGACCCCTAGCACTTAGAGACCCCTAGCACTTAGAGACCCCTAGCACTTAGAGACCCCCAACGCCTAACACTTACCCCAACCATAAACCTAACACTTACCCCCAACCATAAACCTAACACTACCCCAACCATAAACCTAACACTTACCCCAACCATAAACCTCAACACCTAACCCCCCTAAAGCACCCTAACCCCCCTAAAGCACCCTAACCCCCCTAAAGCACCCTAACCCCCCTAAAGCACCCTAACCCCCCTAAAGCACCCTAACCCCCTTACTTACCGTTTTTTACTTACCTTTTTGGGATCCCCCTTGGTAAATGTACCTGAAACCCCCCCCTCCCAAAGGCAATAATTAACAACAACCACCAGGGGGCATGATATTTTATTCAGTTGAACCATTATCACCAAGGTGACCTGCAAGAAAAAATTCTGAAACAAAAAACAGGAGATATGAACTTACCTTTAAAACCCATTGCCTGCCATATGCTTACTTCCCAGGGCTTACCACTACGGGGAACAGTCATTTATACTAGATGTATAGTTTCCTATTGTAATACTATAAAGTAATCTAATATTTTCAAAACCAGCACTACAGTAAAAAAAGCACTGCAGGTTTCTGACGATTAAATTAAATATTGTTATCAATCATTATATGAGTTTAAATCACTCACACACCATTACACACAAAAACCCAATATTACAATGCAGCAGAGGGCCATAAAAACATTACATAAGAATAAAGATATAATCATTAAACCGGCAGATAACGATCGCTGAGGCTTTATCTTGGATACACAGCAGTACAAATTAGAAGCACTAAGGCAATTGGAAGAAACTAATTATTACATCCCACTGACAAAATCAAAGCCAAAACATTAAGGGGACATCTATATACCAACCCAGTCTATAACAGAGCAATGTACAATAATTATATTTATCACTACCTACTCCTCGAAAGCTGTAACATTAAATAAGCTTAAAAATTACTTTGAGGACACAACAGTTGCAAAAATTCAGGTTCATCTCCGCCTATCGGTAAAACAAAAATCTTAAGGATATTTTAGTGCATTCCAAATTCAATACTTTTAAAGACAATACCTTAGCACAGGTATGCCCTTATTTTAAACCAATTAACAGCATAAGGCATTGGGATCTCACATTTGTTATTCAGGAAAACATCTCCCTCACTACCTGTAATGTGATCTTTCTGATCCAATGT
Organism: Brienomyrus brachyistius; assembly: GCF_023856365.1. NCBI lineage: Eukaryota > Metazoa > Chordata > Actinopteri > Osteoglossiformes > Mormyridae > Brienomyrus > Brienomyrus brachyistius. Next base: position 1,938 of record NC_064555.1, read on the forward strand.
AACCATTGTCAGGAAAAGTATGTGGGAGAGACGGGCAACAAATTAGTAAACCATTAGTCTTAAACAACACTTGTACACATTTTCCCAGAATACCAAGCTCATTATGGTAGCACAACACTTCCAATAACATGGCCTAAACAATGTAGTAATTTCAGGCTTACTAGCAAATAGTACATGGTCACGCACAAAGGGTCAGAATGGAATACAGGTGGATCCAGCGACTACAGACCTGGACACCTCAAGGGTTTAATATGAGGTACGTGGGGCACACTTGGCGGGGGGTGGCCTCAGGAACCCGCTGGCAACATCAGAAATGGATTCAGTTTGTAGGGGGGATAACTTGTGTAGCATTTATGTATGCAAAGCACGGGGACACTTACTATTATATTGAGGAACCAACACTAATATGTGTGCTGATATTAACATTTCTATCATACCACTAACATCATTTGAGCACTCACCTCTTTGGACCAAGGAAGGCATCCCTGCACCAGGATACAAATTATTATTATTTTTTTTAAATGCAGATACATGAATTGGCACTGCAAGGTTTTTTAGTTTAATGGGGGGATAATACAGCAGATAATCCTGTTAACATATTAGCATCAAAACCGGAAGTGGGAGTAACTCACCCTAGGAATGTCGTCGACACTAGAAACAAAGTTCCTCAGATCAGAGTTGAGTAGAGTAAAGACCACTTCCGGTTATCTCACTGCTGATTTCCTGGAGCTGCTAGATTCCCTCAACCTACAACAACATGTTGATGTCCCCACACATTCCAGGGGTCACACACTTGACTTGGTGTCAAGTGAGGCCAAGCACAGAGCCCTGTGGGACACCACAGGTGACGTTGTGGATGTGAGATTTTGCGCTGCCAAGGGTGACATGTTCGGTTCTGCCAGTTAGGTATGACGTGAACCAGTTATGAACAGTTCCTGAGAGTCCAAGGGTGCATTGCAGGCGGGGAAAGAGGATGTTATGGTCTACTGTGTCAAAAGCAGCTGTCAGGTCAAGGAGGATGAGTATAGAAGGGGAACCAGTATCTGCCGTCATCAAAAGATCATTGGTGACCCTGACCAGGGCTGTTTCTGTGCTATGGCCAGGGCGGAAACCGGACTGAAATTTTTCAAACAGGTTATTCAGTTTGAGGTGATCATGAAGTTGTGCTGCAACTGTTTTTTTCCAGAACTTTAGAGAGGCATGGAAGATTGGAGATGGGCCCATAGTTAGAGAGAACTTCAGAGTCCATGGTGGGTTTTTTCAATAGAGGTCCGATGACAGCAGTTTTTAAAGTAGAAGGAATATGGCCAGTCAGGAGGGATTGGTTTATGATCCTGGTGATGAGTGGAGAGACGGCAGAGATGTTGACCTTTAGCAGGGCTGAAGGGAAAGGGTCCAGGGAACTGGTAGATGGTTTCATTTTCCTGATGACGTTCTCCACCTCTTCCCGTGTGGTAGCAGAGAAGGAGCAAAGTGGCTGGACCTTCTCAGGTAGTAGGTCGACAGTTGGAGGAGGCAAGATATTCGTGATGGAGAGGTATGAACGGATATTAGCAACTTTTTGTCTGAAGAAATTGATGTGCATGTTGCACCTCTGCTGTTGCACTGCTGACAGGTTCAGAGGAGAGAAATTTAAGGTCCAGGGCCAGGGCATCTGCATTGATGGTCTTCAGATTTCTGAAATGGATCTGACGTTTTGGTTTGATATGGGGGGAGAGAAAGGGCAGCTCCATTGACACTACTTTATGGTCCGAGATACCAAGATCATATACCTGTAGATTACTGATGGGGGCGAAGTTTGAAATGACCAAGTCAAGTGTGTGACCCTGGAATGTGTGGGGACATCAACATGTTGTTATAGGTTGAGGGAATCTAGCCACTCTAGGAAATCAGCAGTGAGATAACCGGAAGTGGGCGTAACTCACCCTAGGAATGTCGTCGACACAAGAAACACAGTTACTCAGATCAAAGCTGATGAGTAGAGTAAAGACATAAAACTAGCGTCAAAACAGGCTATGTACAGAAAAAAACTACAATCATGTTAGCATCAAAACAGGAAGTGGGCGTAACACAGCCTAGGAATGTCGTCGACACTAGAAACAAAGTTCCTCAGATCAGAATTGATGAGTAAAGACATAAAACTAGCGTCAAAATAGGCAATGTACAAAAAACTACAATCATGTTGGCATGTTAGCATCAAAACAGGAAGTGGGCGTAACACAGCCTAGGAATGTCGTCGACACTAGAAACAAAGTTCCTCAGATCAGAGTTGATGAGTAAAGACATTAAACTCGCATCAAAACAGGCAATGCACAAAAAAACTACAATCATGTTGGCATATTAGCAACAAAACCGGAAGTGGGCGTAACTCACCCTAGGAATGTCGTCGACACAAGAAACAAAGTTACTCAGATCAAAGCTGATGAGTAGAGTAAAGACATAAAACTAGCGTCAAAACAGGCTATGTACAGAAAAAACTACAATCATGTTAGCATCAAAACAGGAAGTGGGCGTAACACAGCCTAGGAATGTCGTCGACACTAGAAACAAAGTTGCTCAGATCAGAGTTGATGAGTAAAGACATTAAACTAGCGTCAAAACAGGCAATGCACAAAAAAACTACAATCATGTTAGCATATTAGCAACAAAACCGGAAGTGGGCATAACTCACCCTAGGAATGTCGTCGACACTAGAAACAAAGTTCCTCAGATCAGAGTTGATGAGTAGAGTAAAGAAATAAAACTAGCGTCAAAACAGGCTATGTACAAAAAACTACAATCATGCTAGCATATTAGCATCAAAACCAGAAGTCGGCATCTCAGAGCCTAGGAATATCCTAGAGATTAGAAACAAAGTTGCTCAGATCAGAGTTGATGAGTAGAGTGAAGACATAAAACTAGCATCAAAACAGGCAATGTAAAAAAACTACAATCATGCTAGCATATTAGCATCAAAACCAGAAGTCGGCATCTCACAGCCAAGGAATACCGTAGAGATTAGAAACAAAGATCCTCAGATCCATCTTAATAAGTAGAGGCAAGTGAAGAAATTAGCATCAAAACAGGCAATGCACAAAAAAGCTACAATCATGTTAGCATATTAGCATCAAAACCGGAAGTGGGCGTAACTCACCCTAGGAATGTCGTCGACACTAGAAACAAAGTTGCTCAGATCAGAGTTGATGAGTAGAGTGAAGACATAAAACTAGCATCAAAACAGGCAATGTACAGAAAAAACTACAATCATGTTAGCATATTAGCATCAAAACCGGAAGTGGGCGTAACTCACCCTAGGAATGTCGTCGACACTAGAAACAAAGTTGCTCAGATCAGAGTTGATGAGTAGAGTGAAGACATAAAACTAGCATCAAAACAGGCAATGTAAAAAAACTACAATCATGCTAGCATATTAGCATCAAAACCAGAAGTCGGCATCTCACAGCCTAGGAATACCGTACAGATTAGAAACAAAGATCCTCAGATCCATCTTAATAAGTAGAGGCAAGTGAAGAAATTAGCATCAAAACAGGCAATGTACAGAAAAAACTACAATCATGTTAGCATCAAAACAGGAAGTGGGCGTAACACAGCCTAGGAATGTCGTCGACACTAGAAACAAAGTTGCTCAGATAAGAGTTGAGTAGAGTAAAGACCACTTCCGGTTATCTCACTGCTGATTTCCTGGAGCTGCTAGATTCCCTCAACCTACAACAACATGTTGATGTCCCCACACATTCCAGGGGTCACACACTTGACTTGGTGTCAAGTGAGGCCAAGCACAGAGCCCTGTGGGACACCACAGGTGACGTTGTGGATGTGAGATTTTGCGCTGCCAAGGGTGACATGTTCGGTTCTGCCAGTTAGGTATGACGTGAACCAGATATGAACAGTTCCTGAGAGTCCCATGGTGCATTGCAGGCGGTGAAAGAGGATGTTATGGTCTATTGTGTCAAAAGCAGCTGTCAGGTCAAGGAGGATGAGTATAGAAGGGGAACCAGTATCTGCCGTCATCAGAAGATCATTGGTGACCCTGGCCAGGGCGGAAACCGGACTGAAATTTTTCAAACAGGTTACTCAGTTTGAGGTGATCATGAAGTTGTGCTGCAACTGTTTTTTTCCAGAACTTTAGAGAGGCATGGAAGATTGGAGATGGGCCCATAGTTAGAGAGAACTTCAGAGTCCATGGTGGGTTTTTTCAATAGAGGTCCGATGACAGCAGTTTTTAAAGTAGAAGGAATATGGCCAGTCAGGAGGGATTGGTTTATGATCCGGGTGATGAGTGGAGAGACGGCAGAGATGTTGACCTTTAGCAGGGCTGAAGGGAAAGGGTCCAGGGAACTGGTAGATGGTTTCATTTTCCTGATGACGTTCTCCACCTCTTCCCGTGTGGTAGCAGAGAAGGAGCAAAGTGGCTGGACCTTCTCAGGTAGTAGGTCGACAGTTGGAGGAGGCAAGATATTCGTGATGGAGAGGTATGAACGGATATTAGCAACTTTTTGTCTGAAGAAATTGATGTGCATGTTGCACCTCTGCTGTTGCACTGCTGACAGGTTCAGAGGAGAGAAATTTAAGGTCCAGGGCCAGGGCATCTGCATTGATGGTCTTCAGATTTCTGAAATGGATCTGACGTTTTGGTTTGATATGGGGGGGAGAGAAAGGCCAGCTCCATTGACACTACTTTATGGTCCGAGATACCAAGATCATATACCTGTAGATTACTGATGGGGGCGAAGTTTGAAATGACCAAGTCAAGTGTGTGACCCCTGGAATGTGTGGGGACATCAACATGTTGTTGTAGGTTGAGGGAATCTAGCCGCTCCAGGAAATCAGCAGTGAGATAACCGGAAGTGGGCGTAACTCACCCTAGGAATGTCGTCGACACTAGAAACAAAGTTCCTCAGATCAGAGTTGATGAGTAAAGACATAAAACTAGCATCAAAACAGGCAATGTACAAAAAACTACAATCATGCTGGCATATTAGCATCAAAACCAGAAGTCGGCATCTCACAGCCTAGGAATACCCTAGAGATTAGAAACAAAGATCCTCAGATCCATCTTAATAAGTAGAGTAAAGAAATAAAACTAGCGTCAAAACAGGCAAAGTACAGAAAAAACTACAATCATGTTAGCATATTAGCAACAAAACCGGAAGTGGGCGTAACTCACCCTAGGAATGTCGTCGACACTAGAAACAAAGTTCCTCAGATCAGAGTTGATGAGTAGAATCAAGTGAAGAAATTAGCATCAAAATAGGCAATGTACAAAAAAAGCTACAAGCATTTTAGCTATTTCAAAAATTAGCATGCTAGCCTGTTAGTATGTGAAATGCCTTGGCATGCTCAGATCAGGCCGAAACGTTGGATCTAGGGGTATTGCGTATCCTAGATTCAGAATCGGCACGCATCTCAAAACTTAGCATGTTGGCGTCAAAATCGGAAGTGGGCGTATCTCCGCCTAGGAATGTAGTAGAGCCTTGAACCAAATTCCTCAGATCTGTCTTGATGATTGGAGGCAACCGATGAAACCAGCAAATCGCACTATATAGAAAGAGCTAAAACATTTTTTTTCTAATATCTTGGAAACAGAGCGAAATAGAGACTTCCTTCAGACACGTGTACGCATACTGAGAGACCATGCCTGCAATTGAAGAGGTCCCTGGTTTAAGAGTTAGGCAGAGTAGTATCTTTTTTTTGCATGACGTCACCGGCAGATCATTATCTTGAACCCTTAAGGGTGGCTGGTCGGAGGATGGATGGTGGCGCGACACACTGAGCGACCGTGCCTGCGATCAAGGTGGTCCCTGGTTTAAGCCTCAGGCAGAGTAGTATCTGTTATTCAGCCTTGGCAGAATAGTCACAGCACAGACCCTAGAACAACAGCCTTAATGCTAACACACAGAGATAAGTGCTACATGTGTGTGAATCCTTTATTTGGCAAAATAGGGAAAAAAACATATATACGATATACAGAACATACAAGCAGGGGTTGCGAGTGGTGCTGCAGGTTAAGCCTCTGTATCTGTGATCAGAAGGTTGCTGGTTCAAGCACAGCCTTGACAGAATAATCACAGTGCAGATCCTAGAGCAAGGGCCTTAACTCTAACACACAGAGACAGGTGCTACATGTGTGTGAATCGTTTATTTGCCATTTTTGGATAAAAAAGGGGTGGTGGGTGCCTAATCCTCTGTGCTTCTAATCAGGTCAGTGTGCTTGAGCCTGCCCTCAGCAGAATAGTTACAGGGCAGGCCCTCGAGCACACTGCCTGATCTTGCAGTGTGATTGCGCACACACACACACACACACACACACACACACACACACACACACACACCAGGGTCAGTCAGTGCATTCAAGGGCCTGCCCTATAACTATTCTGCTGAGGGCAGGCTTGAAGCACCACCCCCAACCTTCCAATCACAAGCACAGGGACTTCTGAGTGTCCACAGAGCCACTCACCAGTCCCATTAGGCCCTGATCCGAATTTAACTTTTGACTCTCAAACACGTACGGGTCAGATCAGTTTGTGGATCTGTGGCGATTTCTGAACAACTTTTTGCCCAAATCTGGTTCAGACTGGTCAAACTTGCTATGTAGCCCCTCAGAATCTTGGTGCATCAGCTCTGTAATGTCCGTAGTGGATTACTTCTCTGCCTGTCCCAATGTCTTAATTAAGCATTCGATCCACAAGTGCAAATTGCATAAATTATATTAACGGATTATGTACAGGCACATAAACCGTGATTCTTAAATCATTAAATAACTTCGTTATATGATTTTTCTAATTGCTGTAATTAGCACATTACTACACTACAATTAAATAATTACACTATATTAATCTCTAATGTTCTCTCTTTTCATTTTCAGTATTTTGGATCACGGTCACCAAACTGCTCTTTTGTTTTGCGACTGTGCATTGAGACTCCAGGAACTTTAAGAGTATATCTCTCTGGATTTCAGGACAATTGAGGAGACAAAATATTACCTTCTATGAAAGAGTGTTTTTTCCACGACATAAATCCAAACACAGTGTAGCCCATTCAAAACAAGAACCACAGCATAAATGCAATTACTCGCTCTGGTCTTATGTATAATATTTAACCTGGTAGATAGCCTACATATTTATTAACTATCAAAATATAATAAGTCCACCAACGCTGTGGAATACTTTGATAATGATCAATTTTTTTTCACAAAATAATCCAAATCACTTAACATGAATATATAAATATTTTTACAATACACACATTAAAATACTAACAATCATGTGTTGCTAACCCTCTATACTAGTAAATCACTTGAGGTCTTAACCATTTTATTCCATGCTCACCTGAAACACACAAACTTTTTCACATTTCCCTAATGTTTCGTATGCGTTTCATTTATATCTACATATCAATTTCAGCACAAGAATATTATCATTTATACGTTTATGCTTAATTTGGTGCAGAAATGGAGGCGAGCATCTTCTTGCATTAAACACTTATATTTTAACACTTTCAACTCACCTGAAGAAACACAGGTGCACAGATGACAATATAAATATACAAATTTGCCCCATTTTTCTGCTCGCAGTTTTACTGACAAGTTTCTCAAGGTTTTAGTAACAAGTCAGCTTGGCTAATCTCTCGAGCACAATGCCGTTTACCAAGTGTGCGCTCGCAGGTATCATGAAAAGTCATTAGCAGGTGGTGAGTTTAAACACACATTTAAAGGAAAATGACTTTTATGGTAGATGATTAACTTCGGTCTTTACTGCAGTACAGAAGGAGCGATAACTGGTCGATTCACCAAAAAAAGTGCTCATATTCAATGTCTTCGCTGGAAGCATTTTCCCTACAACAAACAATTTGAAACGTCCTCATCAATGCGGGTCAAAGACGCCAAATGTTCAATGCTTGTATGGACCTTGACTCAGCAATTTCCATGCTCAGCTTGCACACTCAAATCAGTTTACATTAGAAACCATACTTCAATATCAGGACATTTCCAATGCTTCAGTTCACATCAATGGGGAGGAAAATATATATAATAAACAGAGAGCCTGCCGCCTGGTGTCTATTAAGCAGTACTGCACTAGCAGGATGACCTCCGATTAGGTGCAGCACTGAATGTTCAAGGACACATATTTTTCAGAGTTGATGTTGTGGCACATGTAAATTCAGCATCCTTCTTCCGTAAAGCTGATCTAACCATCCTCTTGGTCACTGTCCCTCATGGAGATCCATGACTCTAACCCTAACCCCCTCTTCCCCTCATACTAAGGACACCCCTCTCCCCCTAACCCTAAGGGCTTCCCCTTAACCCCCTCTCTCCCTAACCCTAAGGATCCCCCCTCCCTTCCTAACCTTAAGAACCCCCTTAACCCCCTTTCCCACTAACCATAAGGGTCCCTCCCTTCCCCCAAGGGACTCCCCCTACCCCCTCCCCCTCTAACCCTAAAGACCCCCCCTTTATCCCCTCTCCCCCCCTAGTTCTTCCCCTTCTCCCCTAACCCATAGGGACTGAATTTTACCCCCGTCCCCCCTAATCCTAAAGACCCCCCACTTCAAAAGTTCAACTGTAGCCCTATATATAAACCCCCCCCTCAACTTCAACCCCAGACCTACACCTACCTACAGACACCATTCGAGACACCTAGAGTTCCTCACTCTCTCATTTTCATTTGATCTCATTTTAGGGTTTTATTTCATTTTAATTTGATTCCATTTTAATCCTACTCTTACTTATGTTTCTTTAATTTATTTTACTGGATCTATTTATTTATATATGTATTTATCCAGAAGATCTATTTATTGACCCACCTATTTATTTTATAAATTAAATATATCATTTTAATCTTTTTCACAATGGATTTTTATCTGGATACTGGATAAAATGGATTTGCCTGGATACCTTTAGGGTTCTTCATACTTATCACAAGGGTCTCATTGATGAACATTACTCCTACTTACCGCCAATGTCAGCCTCCATCAGACATGGTCTTCAGCTCTGCCGAGAACATCCATATTATATATGGAGGAGATCCTTTAGGGACGCCTCCACCGTTGTCTGGGGATTCCGCCGCTGTCGCAGGGGGTTTCTGGGAGGTACAAATAAATAAACATTTTTTTAAAAGAACACGGGGAGGGGAAACCAGATTGAAACACCATTTGGGTGCCCCACCTCTGCCGGTTTTTATTTTCTTATTTTCATCCATATTTTCTATTCTAGTTTATTTTAGCAGTTTCGGGACAGCACCCAATACATACGTCATTCTCCCCACGGGGCAATGCACCTGAAAAATTATAGATGCAATTTTAAAACCAAGCTTTCGCCGGGGGCAACTTCTCGTCGCCTTTGCCTGGGGGTATGGGCATCTCCGCCAAGGGAACCGAAAACAATAGAAAAGGGAAAAAGTTAAAGGTTTAATGCAGCCAGTGCACTCTGAAAAACAAAGCAATGATGGCTCTGAGGTTGGCTGGAGAGGTGTAGCACTTTATGTTGAAGATGGCAAATACACCAACAACCATTGCTATGCAAAAGGAATAATTTATCTGGGAAAAGTGGAGGGGAAAAACAGGGATTACTGAAGTCTCCGTCCAGTCCTGCGGTAGTGTGGAAGTCAAGATGTTCTCATTCATTTGCCATGTCCCAGACGAAGCTGGCCATCCAGTAGACCAGGGGGCTGACCCCACTGACAGACTGGAGACGCTTAGCCTTTGTGACTTGCTCCTGCATCAGGTGAAGCAGAAAGCTTGCCAGAATCAAAGACATAGCAAAAACCACGTACATAGCTACCACTGCATCCAACAATGTCTTCAGCCTGTGGAAAAGGAATAAAAACATCTAAAGCATCACAGCATAAAACCTCTTCCTATTTAGTGATGTATGAAAATGTTTCGATCTGGCTAGATAAGTAATTCTTCAGTGCAGTCACTCACACAGTGACCTTGGAGTGCTGCTCCATAATAATAATAATAATACATTTTATTTATAATGCCCTTTACATCCCAGGATCTCAAAGGGCTACAAGTTAAAATAAAGAGAGAGACAAAATAAATAGTTTAAAAGTAAACAAATTTAAAACTTCTAAGTGGAGGAACCAAAGGTTTTGTTAAAAAGAAAAGTCTTTAGATGCTTTTTAAAACAGTCAGTGGGTTGTGGTGCCCTCAGGAAGTCAGGGAGGGCATTCCATAGGCGTGGAGCAGCAGCACAGAAAGCCCTATCTCCCATAGTCTTCAGATTGGTTCTTGGTTTGTGGAGGAGGTTGGCCTGCGTAGAACGGAGGGAACGTGTTGCGCGTTGTGGGTTGATAAGTTCTTTGAGGTGGGGGGGGAGGCATGTCCATCGACGCATTGGTGTGTAAGAAGCAAAACCTTATACTCAATCCTGGCGGAGACGGGAAGCCAATGAAGTGAGTGAAGAATGGGAGTGATGTGCTCATGTTTTCGCACTCTCATCAGGATCCTTGCTGCAGAGTTTTGAATGTATTGGAGCCTCTGCAGGCTCTTGCTAGGTATCCCAAAGAGAAGTGCATTACAGTAGTCCAGTCTAGAGGAGATAAAGGCATGGACCAGCTTTTCGGCATCAGATAGGGAGAGAATGGGGCGGAGTTTGGAAACGTTCCGGAGATGGTAGAAGGAGGTCTTACAGAGATGGTTGATATGGGATTCAAAGGTGAGTTGGGGATCCATTTTTACGCCAAGATTTGTGACTGTTGATGAGAGAGAGATATTAGAGCCAGAGAAGATGATACTGGTTATGGGTGATGATTTTATCTGGTGAGGGGTGCCAACCAGAATGGCCTCGGTTTTGGAGCTGTTGAGTTGAAGGAAATTGTAATCCATCCAAACCTTTATCTCCTCCAGACAGACGGTGAGTTGAGATGGGGATGATGGGGATGATGAGAGTGGCGTTGCAGCTGTGGCATTTACATAAAGCTGTGTATCGTCGGCGTAACAGTGAAAGGAAAATCCATGGCGGCTGATGACCTGACCGAGCGGAGAAAGGTAAAGAATGAAGAGCATGGGGCCAAGAACTGACCCCTGGGGAACGCCACAGGAGACTGTGTGTGGCTTTGAGGTGGAGTCACCCATAGCAAGGTACTCTATCCGGTTTGCGAGGTATGATTGAATCCAGCTGAGGGCAATGTCAGTGAGTCCAAAGGTGGAATGTAGTCGATTTAATAAGATGTCATGGTCAACTGTATCAAATGCAGCAGATATGTCCAGGAGAATAAGCAAGGAGGAAGAGCCAGCATCGGATGACATCAGGAGATCATTTGTGACTCTTACAAGTGCCGTTTCTGTACTGTGGTTTGACCGGAAACCAGATTGGAATTTTTCATAGAGGTTGTTGAGTTTCAGGTGGTTATGCAGCTGGATGGCAACTACTTTCTCAATCACTTTGGATATGAATGGGAGATTGGAGATGGGCCTATAATTGGAAAGGACTTCTGGGTCCAGGTTGTGTTTTTTGAGAAGTGGTCTTATAATGGCTTTTTTTAAGACAGAGGGGATATGACCAGTTTGAAGAGAGTTATTTATAACAGAGGTGATAAGGGGACTTAAGATAGTGATATGGGTCTGCACCAGGGAAGTTGGGAAAGGGTCCAAGGCACAGGTGGAGGGTTTCATCTTCCTGATGATGTTTTGCATCTCTTCTGATGAAGCCAGAGAAAAGCAGTTTAAGCGCTGAGAAATAGCACATGTTGAGGAAATGGTTTGGATCTGAGGGCCGGAAAGGGCAGAGCGAATATGTGCAATTTTGGATGTGAAATAATCCATGAAATGGTTGCACTGCTCTGCTGTGGTGCCAGTAAGTGGGAGGAGGGGTTGCGGTTCGAGGAGATGGTTAACAGTGGAGAAAAGCTGTTTGGAATTTCCCGCACTATTTCTGATGGCATCAGAAAAAAAATTTCGACCTTGCCTCTATGAGAGATTTCGAATATTTTTGTTGGTGCTCCCGGTAGGCTTGCTTGTGAACGGTAAGGCCAGATGCTTTATAGCGCCGCTCAAGGACCCGACCTGCTGTCTTCATTTTCCGAAGCCCATCTGTGAACCAGGGCGCTGAGCGTGAGAAGGTCACAGCTCTGGTTTTAACAGGGGCATGGTGGTCCAGAAGGCTACTCAGATGGCTGTTATAGTAGTCCACTGCTTCATCAGCTGATGAAAAATTTGTGGAAAGATGCTGAAGGTCTGCTGCCAGGTGTTCTGGGTTGATGTTTTTGAGGTTCCTAAAGCAGATATTGCGTTCAGGCTTGGTGAGGCTAGAAGGAGATGGCAACTCCATAGAAATTACCTTGTGGTCGGAGACACCTAGGTCATACACCTGCAAGTTGGTGAGAGAAGCAGAGTTTGTGATGACCAGGTCCAAGGTGTGCCCCCTGTTGTGTGTAGGGACATCAACAAGTTGTTTTAAATTAAAGCAGTCGAGCAATTGAAGAAATTCAGCAGCAAGGCGACAAGTGGGGGAGTCAACATGGATGTTCAAATCACCTAAAATGATGACATTGACAGAGGATGTGCAAAAAGTTGTAAGGAGATTAAACATCTCAGAGATGAACGATGAGTTTGGTTTTGGTGGTCGGTAAGTCAGAAGAAATAGCAATAGTGAGGTTAAGAGGTTGGTTGATGGTGGTGATGCCATACTTGTCCAGGCCAGCATTTGAATGCAGATTACTTCTGAGGATGGCATCGTTTACGACATTCATGATGGACACCATGGAATGCCACCCTTTGTTATTGTACCATCCCTATAGTATCAGTGTTTGGGCAACAGTCGAACATCTTGCAATTTCCATTGGACAATATAATTTCTAACAATAATAGGTGATTCTGCAAAGTATGTTAAGGCAGCAGCAATGCTAGCTACTTGACTTAACGTTATATTCTCGTTCAAAGTATTTTAAGAATGGTCCTCTCTCTTGCATAGCAAACTGAGTATTTACACTTCAAAGAAAAGAAGGTAAGTAATTAAAACAAAAAGGGTTAGGGCTGTTGTACTGACTTTACCATAACTTTCATATAATTAAATATTTTAGATTTATGAAATTAGATGCGAGAAAATCCAATTTTTGCCTAATATGAGGCATAGTCAGACTCATAATTTTCAAAAAAAATTTCAATTTGTAAATTTTTTACCAGCTGTGCCCTTAGTTAACCCTCAATTTTAAACCATGACTTTGTATTAGAAATAGCAAAATTACCTGATATTTCTAAATTGTTTGAGATATACCATTTGGAGATTTAGTGCATGATACTATAATTATATAGACACAATTATTTTGTAAAAAAATTCAGTTAAAAAGGTGAATAAGGTTGACAAAAACACTATTTTGCATCTTCACACTGTACAGCTCATACAAGAACCAACCCTTGTGATATTCAGCATGTGCCCCATCTGGATCAAAACATCCTTCATGGTTTTAGGGTTCACATTAAGCACAGGAAGTTGCCCATCAACAGAGATTCCTCCATACCTAAGGAAAAAGACATTGACGGCTTAATAGCAGTTCACTCCTACACTGTGTTCACTGTGTCATTCAGTAGAGGGAGCGTCCGTTCTGCATATGCTCCAGTGTAAGAGTATATAGACTAGCTTACATTTCTAATGGATAGTACTTGAAAAATTACATTGAGATTCTACAGAAAATAATAATTTACCTTTGTTCATTCACCCAGAATTTTATTTTAAAACTGGAAAAAAACATAACAGTGTTAACAAAAAACTGATTACACTGATGGAAAAATACTGTGAATATAGGAATACTATACAATTCGGGGAAAAATGTGAAAAAAAAATCAATTAAAAAGCATTGGATAATAAAAATACCTGGTCCTGATGAGAGTAGGGTAGGTCTTAACTAGGTAATCTGAAATATTTTTGCTTGTGAAATCAAGCAGTACGTCACCAGTGGGTTGAATTCTCTAAAACATTCAGGAAAAAAATACCATAATGAATAAAGTTGCAGAGAGCACAGGACACGAGATGGGACACCCTGCATTGGATGGTAATTAGTCACGGGCAAATGAAGCTTCATAAGCCATTGTCTGTATTTTTGACCTCACTAGAAGGCAGTCTTAGTTAATTTTGAAGCTTGAATTCAGCACTTTTTAAAAATAGAGAGCAAAAACTAGTGGTGTCAGATAATACAGCAAGTGGTTCATGAAGCTTCATTTGGCCATCACTAATGGTGATGCATTACAAGTCATACATACCCATACTATGAGCAATTTAATCATGGCTACATATTTTTGGACATGCTATATGAAACTATGGTACCTAGAGGAACCCTACAGAAACATGCAAACTCTGCACACAGAGACACAATTCAAATCACAAACCCTGGGTATGTACAGCTGCAATGCTACCTACTGTGCTATTGTGCTACCAATAAAGTGAGAAGTAGTATATAATTATGGAGATGCACCAATACTAATGAACTAACTGGGAGTACAACAGCAGAGAGATAGTCGTAAGGAAGGGAAATGTGGATGGGAGTTTTCCTTTTGACTGTATGGTTGCTTGCATTTTTTGACCCCACTAGATGGCGCTCTTGGTTTGCTTTGTGTCATGCTTTGAGCCCTTTTCTGAACAGTGAGCATCATCTTGTGGGGCCAGAAAATACAGCAAATGGTTCATGAAGGTTAATTTGGCCATCACTAGAATACAGTGTATAAATATAGCCTTGTAGCTTATTTTTGTAGTCTTTAATTCGATTCAATTCAATTCAACTTTATGGTGATTACAGTATACAGAGGTACACCTAATGAGAAGTGTCTTGTTACTTCTAGAGCTGATGCAAGAAGTTTAAAAATAGAATAGTAGAACACAACACTGCTTACTGTGAAGTAGTAATTATTGATTGTTCTTATTCTGCCAATAAATTTGTAATGAATTAATGTGTTCCTTGACCAGTTTTCAGCCAAAAATGTATCTCATTAGCTTAAGCAGTGCTGAGGATGACACATAGATGCATCCATCAAAGGCTGCTTGATGATTCCACAGGTCTCCTATTTCAAAGATGTTATGATGGATAATGATTGTGGAGATGGAGGAGAATGTGGGGCTTTGAGGATAAATCCATCTGATATGGGAATCTAAAGCATTGAAACACTAAAAAAATTTGACACAGTTGTACTCCAGGAGAAAAGCACTGACTATAAATCCTTCAGCAATAAGAAACACAGGGAAAGCTACCTTGTCATTCTCTTTATGCGTTTGTATTTACTGCTTTTCTTAAAGGACACACCTGTTATTAATTTCATTGGTCCTCTCCACAGAGTCGATGTCCATGTGGATCTTAAACTTGATGCGAGCTGGCAACTCAGAAGTCCAAGGGGTCATGTCCAGGAAGACAAGTCCAGCCCAGAGCTTGTTCTCTCCCTGCAGGTCCAGGGTTTTGACCGTCATCTGACCCTCAACAGAGAGGCCGACAAACTTGTCCAGGTCCAAGCACTTGAAAAAAAGCATGTGGGGGGGGGGTCACATTTTCTAACCTGGGATGTGTGAGGAATGGGACCCAACACCACACATCAAGAAAGGTTCTTCTGCCAAAGAGTGGCAGTCCTCAAACCTCAGATTCATGCTCCCTGACACCTCAGCAGTGGCCCCCTATTACAGGCAAAGCGTATCTAACAACCCCATTCAAAATACTGTACAATACAGCCCAAAAAGGCCCAAGACCAGGCCTGAAAGCTGACGTGTCATTCCAACATCCGATAAAACACGCGACACGAAAAGCAAAGCATATAATAGATAAACAAGAATGGGCATCACTTGGGTGAATGCGACGATAGACATGTATTTGCATATGTGATCTACATTTTGAGGCAACTCCCGGAAAAACGATCTCTATGGACATAGACTGACAGGCCATACTGTCTGAAGCCTAAACTGTGGAGCTGGTGCAGACTGACAGCTGTGCCTAATTTGGCTCAATCAGATGGGCTTATCTGTCACACTGAAGTACTGTTTAGCCCGACCGGGGACAAAGGCTAAATGAGGAGCAGATCCTACTCGTGCTTTACAATGTTTCTCCATTTACATGCCCTGTGCATTTTCAGACCTTGGCCTCAAAACCAGGAGGCTAAAAAGATGAATTGAGCAGGTGACAGAGAGCTCTGTCTACTCAAAATACCCTAATGTGATGCAATTCAACTCAAAGAAAATGTACCGAGTTCTTTTACACATACACAGACACGCACGCTTACCCGGCCTTCTCAGCGTCACAGAAAATGTTATTCCTCTCCCAACGAAATTGGGATCCTTTAAAATGTTACATTCCCACAACTTATTACTCAAGGGGAAAGTAGAAGGATAATATAAATCCACTAACATTATGTGATTTAATTAGTTACAGCATGGCTATAATGTTTTCCTCCGTTAACTTACAGTAATCTATTGATAGTACAGCTATTGTGTTATTACACAATAGCTGTACTAACGCAATATTACTACAGGCTCCACCTCCAGAACTTTCTCTTGCATCTTCTACTTGATCAACTACTTGATCGCTTTTTTTTTTTTAGAAGAAACCACAATGGGACTAGGGTGACATTTCACCACTCTAATTCAGAAAGGTCAAGCTAAAATCCTTTTGGCAATAGTGCAAGATAAAGACATTTCCTGATCTTTCCACTTCTATCCTGTGCAAAAAGTCATAGTTCATCCATACATTTTCTGATGATTTCTCCTAATCAAAATATAGTAACTAGAAGTCAATCCTGCAAAGCACAAAGCAGAAGGCAAAGCAATGTTCAAGAGGGAATGTCACTGTAAATACAATTACAGTTACAGATGTGCTTTACTTTTAACTATTATTAAACTGCAATTATGATGACTTGTTCAATTAGTAACATTTTCTATGAATGCAATGTCTAAAAGATTCTATAAACATTAGTACACTTTATATACCTCCCTTCTTGGCATAGTTGGCCCAAATAACTTAAAAATTCAGTAAAGATGTAAGACATTGCAGATTAGATTATCATAGACAGACTTAATAGCAGTTGGTAATAAACAATTTGAACATCTAGGTAAGGAAAGCCAGGATTATTCATTCATTCATTTTCTATACCATTTGTCCTGGTATAGAAAAAGTATTGGGTCATGGAGGTCCAGAACCTATCCTGAGACAATGGGCACAAGGCAAGGAATAACCGAGCATGGTCCACCAACCTATTGCAAGGCACATGATTATACACCATAAGTATTATAAGTAAATAATGGATGGGTTCAAGGACAACTGTTGGTCAGTTCCTCCTCGTCCCATATATATGTGAGAAATAAGTATGTAGGTTTTATTAGACCTGTCGTTAAGAAGGATATGCAATGCTTCCATGCAGCACTCACGGTAGACTGTGCAGCAGTAGATGAGCCCATAACAAGACAGAAATGGACCACACAGTCTCAAAAAATACCTACGACAGGACAGCACAATAGACATTTTAGCGTCTCTCTTGATACCTTTTAAATTGTGTGAAAGCGGACTGCATTTCAAGCATTTTTAAAGGGATTAACATAATAGAATTTCAGTCAAAGATCAATTTTGGTAGAAAATTTGTGAAAAGATATCTGATAATCTCTTCTTTCAATCCGGAATGCACTCACAGTATTACAATTGGGTCAACGACAATGGGGTCACCTACTTCCCCTTTTCATCTGTAAGCTCACGACAGCTTACCCTGGATGATGTCACATTCAATACCTTCTACCTGAACTGAACAGCCACAAGCAAAAGTTCAACAATTAAACAGGGCTGATGTTGAGTGCTACTCATATGTGTAACTCAACACCCTGACGTTATCCACTATCTAGCACTCTAATATCAAGGTGTTGAAGCTTTTTTGAAGAGTAACATTACCTGGTGCAACTTCTTGGAGGTGCCCAAGAGCACTTTGCCCCACAATCGCAGATCGGGGCCAGCAGTGTGGTGGTCAAGCACCCTGGGAAGCTGAGTAGGGAAAGAGTTTATGGGTAAGTAAACACATTAACTGCAGGATAAGCCTGAATAAGCCAAATGTCTATTGTTTTAATGCAATCATACAATATGTAACACTTACAGGTAGGTGTACACTACTGGGAGAAATACTATATTGGGGCAATTCCTGTTTGCTTTAAATATTGGAGGCAGGTGTGGAGAGGTGGGGGGGGGCTCCTTAGCCTTTGATACCCATGCATAGGCAGCTCATGGCATCTTTAGACCATGGCATGCTGCATTTATACTGCATAGTCTCACCACCTCACTGGGATTTACATGCTATATTTAATACATAGTATAATAATAACTGTCTTATTTAAAAGAGAAATGAATTAATATGTGGCCTTGGGGGGGCGCTTGCTTAATTATGTAACAATTTTGCAAACATATTAGTTTCATGACAAAAGTCTATTGACAAGCAAATTTTACATTTACAGCATTTGGCAGACGCCCTTAGCCAGAGCGACTTACATGCTTTAAGATTCTACAATGAATTTGTTCGGATACTAACTCAATAAAGACCCAGACTATGAATACTATCTATCTGAATACTCTGTTGGGAAATTTTTTAACCCTAACCCTAATTTTTTTAATAAGGAAAAGAGCCCAGAGTAAGATGCCAGAAGTAATACATCTCCACACATACATTTCCTTTTTAGTATGCGTTATATTTTTTCTGACGGGCTCATTTAGTTCTGTTCTTGCCATTTTCCTTTTAATTGTAATTGTAGTCACTGGCTCCCAAAGGGATACTAAACAAAAATGTCTGGTGTTTCTTGTTACTGTATTGTAAAGGTGTTACTAATTAAAAGTCACCCAATGAGACTGCTTGTAAATTAACTTTTTAACTCAGAAAACTGATACCATCTCCTAAGGCTTTCTGTGCACTGTATACTTCATTAGACTTAAGATGCATTTTAGATTTTAAATAGCTGGAAATCACAGTATCTTCCTTAATAAAAAAAACCTGCATTTATTCCAAATAATAGCTAGTCTTCCACCAGAGAAAAACAAACAAAAATATATACTATTTAAAAAATAAAAAATAAATCAGGAAACATTCTGCGATAGAGAACTCCAAAAATCCACATCCTTCCACTTACATTCGCCCTCCCTTATCACTTCAGATAAAGAGGTAGCAGTACTGAAAACGCAAATTCCCATGCAGGGGCTGTGATTGAAACTGTCCCCCACAGCTGTTTACAACAGGAAAGACCCATGCAGAAAAACATGGGCCTTGACTATGGGGGTGGAGTAAAACTGCTTATCTGTATGGGGCGGAAAAGGCAGAGCTGGCAATCTCTCCAGCCTGATTGGACGTTGACTTATTTTGCTGTTCCGCAGGTCAGCTAATCACACCACTACCCTCCCCACCGCCTCAACAGAAATGACCGTAACGACCACTCGTTAGCAGCGAATTTCAATTAAACCAAAATTAAACATGTGCTCTCCACACACAAGCACAACGTGGTACTGTCCATTTAGTATCAGGGAATGCAAACATATTCTCTTTCCTATTAGCTTTGCATAGGATAAACCACCATTTGCCTATGAACTTATTCCTTGATTTTATTTTTAAATATTACAATTTTTCATGACACTGACAGAATTTCAAACCTCATGACTTCACCCACAAAACAGGGAGAACAAATCCATTTTTAGATGACAATATGTCCTTACATGAAAAAAATATCCCAGTAAACCACATTTTATTATCGACCGTGCCTGCTCTACAGATCGGTAGCTTTGGTTACTGAAACCTTGCATCACTTCCCCGCCCGTCCTCAATATAAAAAACATGGGTGAAAGACCCCAAATCACCCAATGTCCCACTAAAGCATCCATGTTTATTCTGTTAAAATGTAAGCCCTGTAGCTAAGAACTGCTCTTACCGTCATGGTTGTGAGGGCTGGGATTCAAAAGCATCCCCACTGCTCACATTTAGTCAAACATTGAGAAATAAACAGCGCATAATTTCCCTTAAGCATTGAACTTCATGTAAAATAACAAAATATTAAGTTACACCATAAGGCTTATAAAAAAATCTGAGTTTTTTTCTCTGTCATTGTTCTCTCTTGCATGTGTAGCGCCCCCGTCAGCCCTCTATGGGGTTGTACACTGTATTAACACTAACCGGGGGGCCCAGGTTTCGTTTGTCCTCTCCCTTTCTAATGCGCTGCGATCCAATCAGGACCTGTGCTAAACTAGCATATGCATCTATGGGCTCTATGTTCGGTGCAATCTTCTCCGCAATACACAATGACACAGTTAACTTTAAAACATTTACTAAATGACACTAATCGGCACCAAACATAATACATTCAAAAATATTCAAAAAGAACAACAAATATACAAGAACCCTCAGTCCCTCAGGTACCGGTGGCCCTCAAAACACGCGTCAACTCTGCACCCTGTGCTCCCTGACACAAAGAAGTGAGCCTCTGAAACAAACTGGCGTTAGTCCCTAAGATTACTGGAGTCTGATCTGGGGTAATTGGGCCCGGGCAAATCAGTGCCAGAACAGACAATGTCTCTGGAGCACCTGTAAACTCTTTTGGGAACTGAACCTCCACCACCACATAGCCTTTGTATGGATAACTGGCTTCACTAAGGCCCCATATGGCTAAACCAGATACAGGTGGATGGGGACATTAGACAAGTACTGTGCATACCACTTCTCAAAGATAATAGTTACCTGTGACCCACTATCCAACAGTGCTGTACACGGGTGACCATTGATCCTAAGCTGCACTGTAGATATGGGCCCTACTAAACCTTTCCGCACAGAATTTACTGACTTGAACTGTATGGCTTGTTTTTTTACAGAACAATGCAATGCCTCGTTCCCAGATTCTCAGTCACTATTACTATGTTTCTCCCTGGCTCTA
Organism: Brienomyrus brachyistius; assembly: GCF_023856365.1. Taxonomy (NCBI): domain Eukaryota; kingdom Metazoa; phylum Chordata; class Actinopteri; order Osteoglossiformes; family Mormyridae; genus Brienomyrus; species Brienomyrus brachyistius. Next base: position 22,789 of record NC_064555.1, read on the forward strand.
CGCAGTGAAGCTATCAGTTTAATGACTTCCTTATTTTCTGGATACGTGCACTTCCTAGCTATATGCCCGTTTCCTCCACAACGGTAACAGAAACGGTCAGCCTCTCTCATGCCATATGTCTTGTAAGAAGATGGTGAACTGCCTTCGTTTGAAATCGGTTTGACAGCACTAGCCAAAACTGATTGTCCCCTGACCTCTACTAATGTCCTTACCTTCTGTTTAAGCCTACTAACTCTTCTGCAGTGCAACAACATCTGACCTGTCCTTATCCACAGATAATGGTTCCAAAGGTAAAATTTGTGTCTCCATAGCATCCCTAGTAGCATTAGGATTGCTGCTCATTGCTATTACTTTAGATCAGCCTTTAACTCCTACATCTCAAATCCTGACAACAGAATCCTCTTGAGCTCCAACATTATGAACCCTAACACTTACTCGCTGCCGTGACTTTTCATACTCTCTCTCTTCCAGAATCTCGGTAAGTCAATAAAAGCAGGGGGGTTATTCCTCCTCTCTTTGAGGCACAATTGTAATAACAGCAAATCAGCGCCCACTGCTCCTCTGAGTAACTGCTCTACCCTTACCCTATCCATATCCCTTACCAATATTCCTCCTTTCTTTACCACTTTTGCCAGGAAAGGTTCCAGTCTCCTAAAATAATCTGATAATTTCTCACCAGATTTTTGTTGCATAAAACGGAACGCAAAATACAAATCCTCGCCAGATTCTGGTGACCCAAAAGCATTGTTTATAGCTTTCAGGTATTCTTTGGGCTTGGCTTCAGGTTTACTGAATCTCAGAACCCTGATAATCTCTAAAGCAGGGCCCCTCAAACTTTCCAGTACTCTACGCCTCTTTTCTCTATCAGGACAATCACTCTCCTCTACCATCAAAGTTGCCTGCTCCAGCCAATACTCCAAGGGTTCCTCCCCTGCAGGAGTGGGAGCGATGCCTGAAAAAACCCTGGGGCGGCGGTAACCCTGACCCTCAGACTGACCCTTATAAACCTGTTTTAACAACTCTCCCATTACTTCAAAAAGTGACTCCTCACTGTCCCTTTTATAACTACTGGCCGCACAATAGCTCCGTAAATCAGCCACCGTTTTCCCTTCAGTCATTAAAAGGTCCTTCAATTTTTCTGTGAACCCACTTGAAACCATAGGAGCCAGGTTAGCCACGACAATTTTCCACACTTGGGCTCCATCAACATATTTAATTTCCCTGGGGGCAGTCGAGAGGTCTATCTCCTCCGAGCATTCGCACAGGACTATCAGGCAAACGGCCTCTTTACTGTACGTCTTACCTCTCACTCTCATGCGTCCGCAACCCTGAACGCCTTGAAGTACTTCCTCAATTTGCCGACCGGTAACTTCCTCGTCTACTCCAACCACTAAGAAGGCATGGTAAGCCTCAAGACCTTCCCCCTGACACCAACGAACAAACCCTAACCCTAACCCTAACATAGGCTATGTTCGGTGCAATCTTCTCCGCAATACACAATGACGCAGTTAACTTTAAAACATTTACTAAATGACACTAATCGACACCAAACATAATACATTCAAACATATTCAAAAAGAACAACAAATATACAATAACCCTCAGTCCGGTAGTCCATCAAACACTTAAATATGAAGAAAATTAAAGCAAAGGACCGTGGCAGGCCTGGTTGATGCTTGCGTCCGTAGTGACTACAAACGAAAAAAATGGACGCTTCACTCTGAAGAGCAAAAACAAAATAAATAAAAAATAATACGCCTACCAGTCCACCCAATTCCAGGCGTGCTCCAAATATCTTTCCTTCATTCCACGGTCTTTCCCTCCCGTAGGGCGAATTTACTCTCCCTCTCCGAAGCGCTGTGCTGGTGATTCTCCGCTGTCCGCAGCTTGTGGCGAGCCCCTCGCAAGACGAGCAGTCCTGCGACTCCAGCTCCAGCCGGCTTCTCTCTTGACCGGGTACGCTGGCATTTCTCACCGCTTCACGGCTTGAAACAGTCGCTCACAAGACGAGCAGTCTTGTCCGCTTCTCCTTCCCCGCCAGTCTTCCTTTTTCCCCCAGAGTCTCTCGTTCCCGCCAGAGTCTCTTGCTCCCGCCCCTTTTCCCGATTGGCGGACATAACAGAACCCAATTAAAGTAAACGGATACAGGAATGTAAAACAACCATGTTCTATTCATACTCCGCAGAATAAAATTAAAAAAAGAATCGAACACTGGATTACACATGCGTATGCCTGTTGGGTAAGAGCCTTCCATTAAAAAATTGTCTTAACTGAGAAGGTGTGTCATTCCATCCAGACCGTAACTCTGTCTCGTGCCCTTTGCATGAGATTGTCTCCGGGTCTCCTGCAACCCCGGCTACTTGGACGATTAATGCATGAATGGATCTAAGGTGCCTTACATCAGTCACAAATATAGCAATAACTACCCACACATAAAAGATTACTGAGCTCTACAGGAAAGGTGTTAATACAATGATTGGTTCAGAGAGATAACCAATCCGATTATACAGAAGGTGGGTCCAAGCAGCTAGGGGAGGCGGGACCAAACAATCAGATGTTCCATAACCAAGGGAACCATAACATTAAGGATGGCTAAACACAGGAGCACTGCAACTAACTAACATGGAATAATAAAGAATATCACTAACACACACAGAGCAACACTAAGAAACAGTGACAGAACAAAAGAAGGAACAGAACAAAAGCAGGCACTTAAATAAACCATGAACAGGACATTGTGTTGGACAGGTGAAAACCCTGACTCAATTAACCAATCAGTAAGGCACAGGACAACAAGAAACAAGTGGAATACATACAATTAACAAGCACAGGAAACTAAGGAACATTACTAAACTCACAGGCTCACAACACTAGGAAAAGACTAGGGACAAAAGTATAAGCAGAACAGATTTGAACCAGGCAAGGACAGGGTAGGCCAAAAACAAGGGCAAAAAGCAAAGACAAAAAAAAAAAACGCAAAACACAAGGAATAAACTAATATAAAATACACAATAGGTGAAGCTGGCCTCAAAATCATGACTAGAGGTGTAAAGCCACAGAACCACACGCTCAACCCATAGAGCTATGAGGCAGCCCCGGGAGCAGGGAAACACACTAAGGACTAAGGGCTACAAGATAAAGGAAACAGGATGACCATCGACACCTACTGGCAAAACAGGAAGGAAACAAAAGGGATGGGGCCAGACAGGCACCGACCCTGACAACAATCATGAAGAAAATATCCCCTGAGGGAAATAAGAGAAAGGATGGAAACTCGATAATCTGATTTAAAATTTCTAAAGAACTTATTTCCCAATATGACATGTGGCTTAATATTTATAGTGTGGTCTGACATCCACAAGTCACTAAGATAGATGGTATCACAAATGCAAGAGCATAGGTCTGGTTTCAATATTGTTAGGGGCAAAATCAGCCCTGAACCCCCTGACCCATAAACACACACAGTATTTCCACAGTATTGGTAAGGACGTGTCCATACTGTCCATTTCCAATTCTATGGCATTGAACAAATGACAGTTCTTATCCAAAATTCTTGTTTGCTCTGGCTGGGCTTAGACTTTGCCAAAAACAGGACATCCACTTCCACAGTAAGTATGATCTTAAACACATGCTAAAATCAACCAAGAAGTCGTCAAATGTCGGGATTGAAAATCACATTCTAAAGTGAATCCAGTTGGTAGTGAGAACAACAACAACAACAACAACAAATTTATTTTTATATAGCGCATTATCACAACATTACATTGTCTCAAAGCGCTTTACAGTATCCTCACCCAAAGCCCCCAGTGAGTAAGCCATAGGCGACAGTGGCAAGGAAAAACTCCCTAGAAGGAAGAAACCTTGAGAGGGACCAGACTCAAAGGGGAAGCCCATCCTCCAGGGGCCAGCAGGGATAGTCAAATAGAGAGAGGAGAGCAAGGAAGATAAGCCAATGCCGAAGCCGAGTCTTCTTCCAATTGCCAGGCAACCAGAGGTAAGGCAGCGGGTCATACATGGAAGATCAGAACGGCGAGCTGGATGCAGGGACGTCACTGGTGGTGGTCGGGTGTGCTGGATATCTTGATAGATTGAGGTCTCCAGGCATCACCCCCAGGAGGAGTAGGGGAAATAAAATGTACAATTAGGCATAGTAGAGGAGGCTATTGGCAGTGCTAAAAGCTAGGTGAGTACAATATGAAGTGCAATCTGCAAGCTCCGGCAGATATGGCTATGGCAGCATCAGTAGGAGGGAGAGGCAAGTGGGAATGCCGGCATGGGGAGTCCCTGAAATGTCAGCACTCCAGTTCCACAAGAGATTGCAAAGCTAGAGTGACAGCACTGACAATCCAGTTCATCCAAAGCCAATGGCACCGATCCCCACCCAGCTCTACACCTCACACTACAGGTCTGACTGGGAGTGAAGAGTTAGCTAGGGCTAGAACTAGTGTCCCTATACGCTAAACTAAACAGGTGTGTTTTTAGTCTGGACTTGAATATTGAGAGTGAACCTGAAACCCGCACATCCGGTGGAAGACCATTCCACAGCAGAGGAGCTTTATAGGAGAAAGCTCTGCAGCCTGCCGTAGCTCTTTCTACCCTAGGCACTAACAGATATCCCATGGCTTGAGAGCGAAGCAAGCGTGGAGGGTTGTATGTGGTCAGCAGTTCACTAAGGTATTCTGGTGCAAGGCCATTTAGTGCTTTATAAGTTAATAGCAGTATTTTATAGTCAATTCGAGACTTAACTGGCAGCCAATGAAGAGAGGATAAGACCGGTGTAATATGATCAAATTTTTTAGTGTTTGTTAGAACTCTGGCTGCAGCATTCTGTACCATCTGAAGTTTATGCAAGGATCCAGACGGGCAACCCGATAGGAGGGCATTACAGTAATCCAGTCTGGAACTTACGAAGGCATGTATTAGTTTTTCTGCATCATTAAGTGAGAGCATCTTACGAAGCTTGGCTATGTTCCGTAGATGATAAAATGCAGTTCTAGTAATACTTCTTATGTGAGCATCAAAGCATAGATCTGAATCGACAAGAACGCCAAGATTTCTAACTACCATGTTAGGTTGTGTAGGAAGGTTACCAACGTTGAGGTGGTGGAACTTATTTCTAGCAGCCTTGGGACCAATTACCAGAACTTCTGTTTTTTCTGTGTTTAACATAAGGAAATTTTTTGCAATCCAGCACTGGATATCTAATAGACAGTCTTCTAACCGAGATAGCAGTGATATATCATCAGGGTTAACAGATATGTACAACTGTGTATCAACAAACACTACAAACCACAGAAAAATCTGACTGCTTTACAAAAGGACTTATTAGTGCAATCAGTACTAAGAGAAGACACACATAATACTGTTAACAAGGGTGCAAATCGTTTTTTCCTACTAAAATATTATTGGTGTACGGATGCATTTTTACTGAAGCATATAATTTTTTTCAGTATAAGGTTTAGCATGCTGACTCGTACTGTTTATTTTCTCTGGCATTTCCATCTCTCCAAGCGATGTGAATAAAAACAAAACCGCACTGTGTCAACAAAAACTCCAGAGCCTTGTTGTTGGACCTTAAGATCACATTTCTCTGTGACCATATCTCACAAGCCATTGTGCCGGACGCCCAGTAGGAATTACACGCATCTGCCCTCACAAGAACTTCGGGAATGCCAGTCACGTCAGAGTCGCTGCCTCCTCTAGCCCCAGGAACAGAAATCAGGCCTGAGAACTGGTTGGGTCCTAAGGTCTGGCTCATGTCCAATCTCCAGCGTAGAAGTACAATAATTAAATGGAGGACAGCGCTGGGGCTGGCCAGCGGCACCTCAGGGTCCTGCTGATACCGCACACATTCCTGGGCACCTGCTGGGAATTAATTGTCCCACATGTTCCTTTTCCTTGGGATCTTACATCTGACTTCAACGCCCATTTGTCCACTCTCTAGAAATTTGCATGCGTCTGGGCCTTGTGAGCGTGTTTAGCGCAAGTGCTCCAGTTTGCGTGCGTGCAGAAGTCCACAAATTTCTACATTGTGTTTTTGTGTGCTTGGGCCCAGTGCCAACCTGGCCAAAACCTGAAGTGACTTGATCACAAAGATGGCTGGAAGATTTCATCAGATTAGTTGCTAAGTGAGGACCCAGCCAGTGTGTACTCCCTTCAAACAGCTACGGGGTGAATTGACAAGTCTTGAGAAAGGCCAAGTCAGTGAAAGGTTTGCATTTTTGGGATAAAATTTGCATATGAAAGCTGATTGAAAACCATTGAAGTGTTTCCTGGAGCTGCTAGATTCCCTCAACCTACAACAACATGTTGATGTCCCCACACATTCCAGGGGTCACACACTTGACTTGGTGTCAAGTGAGGCCAAACACAGAGCCCTGTGGGACACCACAGGTGACGTTGTGGATGTGAGATTTTGCGCTGCCAAGGGTGACATGTTCGGTTCTGCCAGTTAGGTATGACGTGAACCAGTTATGAACAGTTCCTGAGAGTCCAATGGTGCATTACAGGTGGTGAAAGAGGATGTTATGGTCTATTGTGTCAAAAGCAGCTGTCAGGTCAAGGAGGATGAGTATAGAAGGGGAACCAGAATCTGCTGTCATCAGAAGGTCATTGGTGACCCTGACCAGGGCTGTTTCAGTGCTATGGCCAGGGCGGAAACCGGACTGAAATTTTTCAAACAGGTTATTCAGTTTGAGGTGATCATGAAGTTGTGCTGCAACTGTTTTTTCCAGAACTTTAGAGAGGCATGGAAGATTGGAGATGGGCCTATAGTTAGAGAGAACTTCAGAGTCCATGGTGGGTTTTTTCAAGAGGTCTGATGACAGCAGTTTTTAAAATAGAAGGAATATGGCCAGTCAGGAGAGATTGGTTTATGATCCTGGTGATGAGTGGAGAGACGGCAGAGATGTTGACCTTTAGCAGGGCTGAAGGGAAAGGGTCCAGGGAACTGGTAGATGGTTTCATTTTCCTGATGACGTTCTCCACCTCTTCCCGCGTGGTAGCAGAGAAGGAGCAAAGTGGCTGGACCGTCTCAGGTAGTAGGTCGACAGTTGGAGGAGGCAAGATATTCGTGATGGAGAGGTATGAACGGATATTATCAACTTTTTGTCTGAAGAAATTGATGTGCATGTTGCACCTCTCCACGGTAGCCTGAGAGTGGGCAGGTGAAGGAGGTTTGAGAAGGTGATTTATAGTTGAAAATAGTATCTTGGAGTTCCTGGAACTGTTGCTGATGATGGTGGAATAGAACCTTGACCGTGCAGCCTTCAGAGCTTATGCATACGCCCTCTTGTGTTCCCTGCAAGCCTGTTTGTGGACAGTCAACCTGGAGGGCTTGAGCCGCCGCTCAAGGACACGCCCAGCTGCCTTCATTTTTCGTAGCTCGCAGGTGTACCAAGGTGCTGAGCACGAGAATGAGACAGATCTAGATGTTAAGGGGACGTGGAAGTCCAGGAGACTGCTCAGGGACTGGTTGTAGAAATCTACGAGGTCAGCAACAGAGGGGGAGCTGACAGGTTCAGAGGAGAGAAATTTAAGGTCCAGGGCCAGGGCATCTGCATTGATGGTCTTCAGATTTCTGAAATGGATCTGACGTTTTGGTTTGATATGGGGGGAGAGAAAGGGCAGCTCCATTGACACTACTTTATGGTCCGAGATACCAAGATCATATACCTGTAGATTACTGATGGGGGCGAAGTTTGAAATGACCAAGTCACGTGTGTGACCCCTGGAATGTGTGGGGACATCAACATGTTGTTATAGGTTCAGAGAATCTAGCAGCTCTAGGAAATCAGCAGTGAGATAACCGGAAGTGGGCATATCTCCGCCTAGGAAATGAATATTAGCACGTTAGCATATTAGCACGTTAGCATATTAGCACGTTAGCATATTAGCACGTTAGCACATTAGCACGTTAGCATATTAGCACATTAGCACGTCTCTTTAAAGCAGGTTGTCATCAGCATGAACAAAAATTCAATTAAAAAAAGACATATTCAACCCTGCATATAAATGCCACTAAAGAAAAAAACTACATATGCAAATCTTGCATAAAATGTTGCCAGAGACAAGGTTTAAATTAACCAGTAGAACCTGCAACAAAAAAATAGTCTCACTCATCTGTAGTGCTTTTATTACATTTATAAAAAAAAAAGCTCAGATAAGGATCAGTGAACTCACCATTCACTATGTAAAGTTCCTGACAAAAATGATAAAATAATGAAACTATGTATTTATATTGTAGATTTTTTTGTCGCTGGCAGTGTTGCTGACTTGTTCATTCTAGAAGCCTGTTTTTCCAAAGCAAGTGCTTTGTTGGAAAGTGTGTTTCCATCCAGTTCCATGAAAATGTTCTGGATTACCTCAAAGGTGTAGCGGAGCTCAGCAGGGTAGCTTAGGTTCAGGGCATACATCAGCCCAAACAGCATAGCGACAGCTAATGCTACATTATCAAGATCCTTCAAAACCTTGATCCCCTCAAGGATAATGCCAATATCATCTGTTTCCTCATTTGAAACATGTTCTTTTACAACATAAATACCAATAGTAGTGTCCTCAATGGCCTCGTCCATGGCTCCTCCCATCCATGCACTTTAAAAGAGACAAAATATGTGATTAAGACCTAGTATCAAATCCTTGGTGAGTAATGAGCAGTGATTTATTTAACATTTCTTGTATTGAGAAATTCCCACCAGACAAGTTAGAATTTTGAGCATTTCATTACAAGCAAAAACCAAGGAACATTTTAATAAGAAAATTGTGTAAAATGAGAAAAAAAAAGTCCCCTTGTACATACCACATATTCTCACACAAGGCTTTCAGGATCTTCGCCCATATAGATACAGACCCCTTTAATGATGCACTCTCGTCCAGCATCTACATCATCACACTGAAAGGAAAGATTTTGCTTTTAAGTAGAATCATATAACAAAGACAGTTGACAACAGTCACACATATACAGTGTTTCCGCTTTTAAGTGTTTGTGTTGTCACTGATTTATTAGCTCAAATCATGTTAAAGTAGAAGCACAAACCTTTGGGTTTGAAGAATTATATTTTGAGAAGCATGTCATATGACCAAGCTTAATTTTTCATTTGTGTTTTTGTATTTGTCAATTTTGTACTTGAAATGTCTAATCTGACTGAATTGGTTCATTTACATGCACTTCTAAAGGTATTCACAAGCAGTTTTAATGTAACGGTTGAGTTCTATAAACAAAACTAGACTAAACCTGAAACAAAAAGACGCTAATAATATCCAATTGAAGGTCAAAATATAGATTTCTTTTCCCAGTATTCTCAACAATTTACCTTAGCCATTTGTTCAACAACCGTTTTGAGCTGTACACCTAGCTTGCCACCTCTCCTTTGGAAGAGCCTCGTCAGCTTCTCGGAATACATGTCAAGCTGGGACAGAAATTTTGACTGAAGTGGGACAGTAGTAATTCGCCTGAATTCTGCATTGACCTGAAAACAAAAACAAAAGTACACATAATTTAAAATGAATAGAAAATGTAGTAAATAAAAGTGAAGTTTGAAGTTTATTGACAGTTGTAAAACTGTATTTAAAATTTTAACTTGTCAAAACATTCTAAAAAACATAAATTGATAGGTATGACATTAATCTGATCTCACTGACTTCAGACAGAGCAGGCCACCTTTCCATGAAATCTCCCACCATTGGTGCATCGCGAACAACTTCGTGTCTTCTGTGAGCGAATGTCTTTTCCATCTTGACTTTCACAACCTCTCGGTTATTCTTCTTAACATCCAAGAGAAGAGCTTTTTGCATGGCCTCCAGACTCTCCACAGTTTCTGTCCATGGGTATGCAGGACAAAAATTCACCTCTGCTCTCTTGGCCTTTTTCACACCAAAGGCTGCACTGCGATTTCCTGCAGGTTTGTTTTTTTAAAGGGTTAACTGTGACCTTTGGGCAGCCCAGCTTTCTCAGGTGTGTGCGGTAGTTTGAGAGTTTATATTTCAAACTAGTTTTCCATCCCCCATATCCAGTGCAAGACTCCTTCTCAGTTAAACAGGGGCGTTTCTGGATAAGACTCTGAGCTACCTGTTCCATTTCCTTATCTCTTACATAGACTTTATACTGTACAATTTCCTGCAACAAAGAATCAAGGATGGCTGATTTCAACTTGGGGTCTGGAATAAGTGTTGTGCCGTTTTTAATGTAAGTCCCATTTGCCTGCTGAAGTTTAATTTCAGCATCAAAGGAGAATTTCGGTACATAAAAAAACATCGGGCCAAGAGGATCGAGAGAGAAAACTTGGGGTGTTTGGCCTAGATTGAAAACAACAAGTATCTCTTCCTGCTGTGTGGAAGTGGGCCTTGACATATCAATGACTTTAAGAGTATCTCTGTCTTCAACTTCTGAAACAGATGTAAGATTAAGGAACTCATTTCCAAACAAGTTATCCATGAACTGAAGACTGAAAGAGCCCTCAAGTCCACACTGTGTCTTCACTTCAACTATAAGGTCATCAATAGATGCAGGGAGTCCACATGGAAGAGTCCACCTCTGAGAGCTGCCATCAGACAAGACGATCTTGAGTATCAAGGGGGTCCCCATCTTCAGAGCAGTTTACTTTGCACACAGACATGAAAAGGAGCAAATAGGAAGACACCCAGTGATTTGACACATTTAAATGATTTATGGATAAGCATTTCTAAAAACAATTGTATTATCTATTATGAAACCAAAAGTTAATCAAGATGTTCATACAATGCTTGCACTACAATTACAAAGGCTATTCCAAATAACCAATGTGAGTGAAAATCAAAAGATGAATGAATTCTGAGTAAACACTGCGTAGCAGGTGAGGTTCATCATGCTGCTTCCTCCTATAATCATTTTTTTTAAATGAGCAAAATCAAAAGCAAAATACAACATCACCAAATTGTTCACTACCATCCCACCTTTTATAATAATATGCCTTTTCAAAGTCACCATGCGGGATGATCCGATCTTGTAGTCATTTAGTGGATAAATGTCCTTAAGTTCAGTCAGTGTCACAAGGCTGAATGTTCTTGTGGGTGCTGGGCTGAGATCAAAGGCTCTATAATGCTCTCGATACCAACCACATAACTTTTTCACAATGTAGAACATATTGTCATGTACAATGCAGATTTGATAAATTTCACTAAATTCAGTCAATCCACACATTGCTCCATGAGCCAGTATCATTACCTTCCTATAGGTAATGCCCTTGTATGTCACACACTGTGTTTGGTTTGTCAGAGAACTTTTGCCTGATGATCTGTGCAATCTCCTCTTTTAGCAAGTCTACAGGTAAAGTGGATACAGCTGAGACCTCTAGATTAGACTTGTTCAGACATGGTGCACTCAGATGGTAAGCAATCATCATCTGATGCTTTGTGGCTAATGAGAGGGGCACATTCTTAAAGCAACTTGTGTGTTTGACAACTTCCTTGAAAAAGCTGTTTGCCCTCAAATCGCATTGTTCACTGACTGACAAGTGGACCAAACAGCCTTATCATTTGTGGATAGTGCTCCAAAAAATGGTGTTTCGGGAGCAGCTTGATGTCTGGGAACAGCTCTTGGTATCGCATCCTATGCTCTGTGATTTTACATTCTAAAAATGCCAAAGAGTCATCATCATCATGTACAGGGGACACAATATGCTCTGTGATGTCCTTCAGATCCGTAAGAACAAGCCAAGCAGGCTCACCATCAGGTACATGTGATCCAACCAAAAAGGGCAAGAATCGGAGCAAGCTCCAGTTTTCATGAGCATTCCCTCCCACTGTTTTTGTACTAGAGAAACTTTGCGAGATGACATGAGGTTTATTTGTCTTATCAGCCCATTTGTATGGAAACTTCAGTAAGGCATTATTCAGATCAGCTAGTGTGAAAAGCTTTTTAGATATCAACACTGTTAAGCAGTGAGCGAGCTCTACTGGGATAATACCCTCAAAAACATCATGAGCAAGATCAGGTGGATAGCCAAAAATGGCATGAAAATGAGAGAGTTTTTTTGTGAACACACATTCCTTTTTCACTCCACAAAAACTTGTACCTGACTCTTGGGCTTGAGCAAGATGGGTTTGATAAAGTTCCTTTGTCCTTAGACTGAAAGTACCGGATGCAACAGAATATAACTGAATATCAGATCTGTTGCCCATGCAAAATCTGCAGTAATATTCTACAGAAAAACTCTGCAAAAACCCTGCAACACTATGTGCTCCCAGGTTGTCAGCCACAACACTGAATGCTGTCCCTTGGACTGACTCACCCAACAGTGGGACAAAAATACCTTGCTCCTCCAGAGTTTTTAGATCATGAAGAAGAGGCTCAAATACTTTTTCATAACCATAAGTTTTAACATCATCACTTTTGCACAAAACTGCCAAATAGATAGATGATAGTGAAGAGTGAGACCCTGGAGGCAAGTTAGCCAATACCCAATAAACAGCACGCTTATGTTTTTTTCTCGAGGTACCAAGGGGATTGTAGGTTTCAAAGTCATCTACATACAAATTTACAATGATCCATGGTTTTTCACAGGCAAGAAAATCATTTTCTTTAAATATGGAACCATCTCTTGAGGACTGAAAAACTCCAGAATGTTTTTCCTGCTGCTTTTGATAATTCTTAACATTATCAACAATTTCCCTTTTGCTTAAAAGCTGCTCCAGGGTTTTCAAAATTGGGACATACTGAAAATTATGTTTGTTTTTTGCATTAAGACAATATTCGACAGGCTCTACAATGCTGAAGTTCTACTTGTAATACTGCTTACGCAGGTAGGCCGTACTTAAAGGACCTCCTTTCTGAATAGAGCATTGTAGAGGGCCGTCAGTAGAAATTGCCTTTACAATCTCATTAATAATACTTTCGTTAACAGGGAGGTCTCTCTCATCAAAGATGCGACTCACTTTGTCAGAAGATAAAGGAGCAGTTGCAAAACAAATCAAATGATGAAGTTCCCCCAAGAATTCATCAACAGCTTTGCTTGGAACATGAACCAAATGCTCTAACTTTAGTAAAGCAGCAGCAAATGTCTGCTCTATGATCTTCTGCAAATCTTCGGTGGGACAGTGGTGGACTGAATTAGCAGCAATACCTGGCTCTGGACCTACACTCTTTACTATAATCTTCCAATGCAGGAGGACATTCTACAGTTGCAACTACTTTAGCTGATTTTAAACCTAAAGTGTGGTGGCAGTGTTTACTGTTTTTGTGCGATTTAAATGTACAATAGATATTTGTTTTAAAGTCACAGCCTAAAAACATGCAGGTGACGGTCTCATTTCTTTTAAGATGTGCATTAATATGAGAAAAATAATCTCTCTCCGATGTTAAATTGCTACAAGCACAAAGGTGGCAACTAAATATTCCCTTCTCTTTGTGAGTGACCCCCGTAGATTGGATTTTACTTTGGTGGACAATAAGGGCATTCCAAGACTTAAATGTGCATGGACAGTTCTGATATGTACATGGAAAACGAGAACTACGTCCAAAATGTGGATGTTTCAACTTGTAGTGACTCAAAAGCTCTAATCTACTTAACACAGTTTGTGTGCACCCCTTATATCTCCACACAGGAGGTGCCAAAATCTGTAAGAGATAAAGTTCTGATGCGAGATGAAGATATTCATTAAGCATACTAGATTAGTACAAATTAAACCAAAAAGAATCGATACTTACCATTACTGAGCCTTTGAATATGATGAAAAATATAATGGAGCCAAGGGAAAAAATAAAAATAAAAAATTGGACATAAATTAATTCTGAGACCACATACAAATAAAGGCAGTGCAGTTGTAACACATTCTGAGTGACAATGCGTTTAATAAATGCAAATGGGATATTTATTACGTAGATGAAGAAACTCAATGTGGCGCCGACCTTCTGGCATTCATACATTTCATTCAAAATAGTCAAAGCAAGCATTCTCCAAATTCTATTGCATGTAATCAACCTGAAGCATACAAACACACAACAAACACCATTTACGCTTCCTCCAGCTGTTTTTTTCTGGCTAAGTACAGTTATTTATGCTACTACTTACCTACTATTCTCACAAAATCGACTTCAACTCAGCTGTTTTAGAGCATTACAAACATTGTCACTTTACTCCAGCCATACAGAAGCATTATTGTTATTCTGTTCAGATATAGAATATTCTACTCATTTGTTAATCTGTGACTGCTCATCATTAGACATTACCGTCAATTTAAGATCTGATAAATTTTAACAAAAATGGCTTTATCATTATTTGCAGGTCAGAATATAGGTCTCTTAGTGATAGCGATCTTTTTTATCATGAAAATGTAGTAAATAATTGCGTCATCGTGAATCAGTCATTGTAGATTTACCACATAGTCACTCTGAATAAACACTATATTTTGAGGCTGAATTATAAACCTCTTGGACTGGATATGAATTAGGGCTACACGATATATCGTTTTAGCATCGTCATCGCGATGTACACACGTTCAATAGTCATATCGCAGGAGGCGCGATGTCAAGTAAAGCAAATTAAATTAAGCAAAAATTTGATATTTTTGCTAAACTAGCAAAACAGGGGTCACCAACCTTTTTGAAACTGACAGCTACATCACGGGTACAGAGCCATACCAAGGGCGACCGCGAGCGGGGGCTGGGGAGGGGAGAGTGTTAGCGGTATTTCGACTAGCACGAGAAGGGGGAAGGGGTATTTAAACTTGCGCGAGTGGGCAGAAAACCTAAGATCTATGGTGATTTGTACTATTTTTAGAAATGCCTTGCTGGTGACCCACTTCCGGGTTCACGTCATTCGCGGGCGACCCCTGGTCTAATATAATTTAGACTAATATAATATAATGACATGTGTGACGTTTGTATCTCAGGAAGTTCCGCTGCGTTCTGGTATTTTTCCAGAAAAGAATGCGAAGCAGTGAGAACTGGTTTTCAGTTAATTTACTTGGTAAATAAAAAGCGAATAATAAAATACTACGAAAAACGCCAACGCTGCGAGATCGGCCACCGCAGGCAGATCTCGCGAACTACAAGAAGTAAAAGTTGTCCGATTTGACTGCAATCTGGAGTTTATTCTCCTCCCCTGCAGCCGCTCTGTTTTAATCCCTAATTTTAGATACAAGTATAATTTTAAAAAGGGCAATGATTAAGTTATTACAATTGCCATTGATTTGGAGCAAAATCAGCTTAATCTTTGTAAAATGATTAATTATTCAAATACAGCTATTCAACTAATTAGATTTTTTTTAGAAATCATGTATTTTAATATCGCGATATATATTGCAGAAAGAATAAACATCGCGATGTGATTTATACCAATATCGTGCAGCCCTAAGATGAATGCTTGGAAAACTTAGCTAGATCATCTAAAGGGTAAGCTATCCATCTCAACTGGCTCATTACACTCTACCATTCACGAGAAGCAATAGCAGGAGGGGCGCCAGTCTAAGTATTTCCTCGTCTTGTCACTCCCAACCAGCTCATGTGAAAAGCCAGCACTTCGTCTCCCAACATCTTATTCACAAAGAAAACTTAATTAAATATCTGTTTATTGACAGCTGGCGGCTACTTTACAAACATACAGAAAACAGGGTTCTCACTAGCTAGCTCGGTACAGCACATGAATAAAATGTTGAAAATGTAAAATAAATGTACAGAACAGCTTAATTCTGAACATATCACCGACCTAGCAAACAAGAGATTAGTTTGGTTTACTTACTTGTTTCATAAAATAACCTCGAAGGACTTTTTCGTAATTGAACGTCCTGAGATTTTGGCGGCTTCTAGCTCAAAGAAGGCACAATATTTCTTCTTTTTTTGTGTTTTTGAATGGCGAAAACAGGTCTAGGTCCGCCAGCTGCATCATCGCCACCTGTCGTTAACCAAGTAGTAGGGCTTTCTGGTGCCTTTTTACAAACATTCAACTTCCGGTGGTGAACAAACTCAATTACATCGCGTTCAGTTTTTCCATTAAGACATTTTCAGTCAACGTAATGAAATCTAGCACCAGCATTATTCGTTCTAAACATGTAAAATAAACTTGATTAATTTATGTTCACAGAGAGGACATGAACTTATTGGGCAGAATGAATTAAATTTATTATAGTAAATCCAAAGACCCCTGATTTCCCTTTTTTCAGTGTGGGCGTATCTCCGCCTAGGAATGTCCTAGAGATTAGAAACAAAGTTCCTCAGATCCGGGTTGATGAGGAGAATCAAGTCATGAAACTAGCGTCAAAATAGGCAATGTACAAAAAAGCTACAAGCTTGTTAGCATGTTAGCATCAAAACCGGAAGTGGGCGTATCTCATCCTTCGCAAGCGTCTATGCAAAGGTCATCGGCCACACCCCCAGCCACACGCCAAACACACCCCCGGCACACCCTCAGCCACACCACGGTCAGGCCACAAAATCGTATGGTCCAGAGGTATTATAGGCAGTTTTGTCTAACCCTAACCCTAAACTCCGCACACATGTAACCCTGGTGGAGACTCGAACCCAAGTCCCAGAGGTGTGACACAACAGTGCTAACCACTGCACCATCATGCTGCCACGTGTTTTTTTTTCTCATTATGTCAGAGGCCGAATGCGTCTAATGTGCGGTTTCATTTCTTCGTTAACAATACAGACACATCCAGGGCATTATGAATGATTCAAAATGAACAAAAGTAATTGTGACTTTTTCACCATGTATGTTATGAAATTTTATTTCTGTGTAGTAGGAAACACCACTGCCCACTCAGTTTTCATGGCTGTTCATGTAGTGTTAAGTTGCAGTGAGGCTAGAGCATATTCCAGGAAGCAGACAGCATGTGAAACACTGAAATAGACGTCAGTCAGTCACTGGGGACACTGCAGACCCCAGCACATCTAAACCGCTGTGGGACAAGACAGGAAGAAGATGCGACGACCACTACCATCCCCCATCCACATACACACACACACCTAGGACAGTAATCTAAACACAACCCTGTAGAACATAAAAATATTTTCTGAATTTCTTTGTGTGAGTTTGACACAAAAAAAGAAGCATGTTTAAACTGTGTGTTTGCCATCCAAGTCCATGCAAACATGTATATGACGTGGTTTCATGTCCACATAACACGCCAGGGTGTGGGCACTTTCAAACAATGTCCACCCATGGGGTGACAGCAGCCGCTTTTGCAGTTACCGTTTGTATTTCTCTCTTGCAACATGAAAGGGAAAATGCTTCTAGTTTAGCATGAAGAGGAAGCAGCACATGCACAGAATAAAAAAAACTAAAGACCTGTGTGTATATTTGCCACCCACCCCGGCAGCACTTTGACACCCCCTGCGCTCTCAGAGGTGGCTTCCCAGACAAAAGTCTCACATCCTTCTCCTTCTCTTTATTTGTAAGCATGGACTCCATAAAAGACCCTCACATTACTTTATACCATAAGCCTACATAATTCCACATGATGTCTGTGTGGCTGATAATTCTGCACTGTAGATAATAGAGACAGAATACAAAGCACAGAATTCATTTAAGTCACATCTGAATTTTGCCCATCATCTTTGGATATAATTGTCCGATAGTGAACCAAACAGTATGAGAACATTCAAGGCTGGTACATTTACTTGCAACATAACATCTGTAACTAATTCCCAACTTTCCCCGACACAGTAGAGTAGATGACATAACGCTCCTTCTCTTGCGCAAATGGCCTGTCCCTCCAGTTCTGATGACCGAGAGAGGCGTAATGGATTTCAGGGGCCTCCTCATGGGGAACCTCTTGGCCATCCCTTTCATTTTCCAGAAAGTGACGCTGAAGTACAGGGGAAAAAGCCAGGAAATGATGCAGGTAACAGGAAGTACACGCAGGAAATACAACATGACCTACAGCCAGGGAAATATTTCATTTCATTGCATTTCATTGGCACTGTACTTGTACTTTGCATGATGGCAATAAACTTGAATCTGATCTGAAATATATTACAGAGTACTCTGATGATATGTGTGAATATGTCCCATTTCAGAAGCCAGTCAGAAAACATTTGTAATTAACTAATTAACCTGTCTATAATTAAACACACCCCACACTGGTGAAATTATTTAGATTTAGTTTGTGTTTGGGGATTTGAAGCTCACCTCTGCTCTGTGTCTGTTGAGCTTACATGTGCTCTCTGTGTGGACTACTCCGGATGCCTTCTGGGGGCCAAAGACGTGCAGTGAGCCTAAGTCCCTAAATCCCTAAATCGCCCATAGCATGTGCTCTTTGACAGACTGCTTGGGGGGGGGGGCAATGTGCCACTCTCTGGTG
The DNA here is from genome assembly GCF_023856365.1 of Brienomyrus brachyistius. Classification (NCBI taxonomy): domain Eukaryota; kingdom Metazoa; phylum Chordata; class Actinopteri; order Osteoglossiformes; family Mormyridae; genus Brienomyrus; species Brienomyrus brachyistius. The sequence continues at coordinate 41,065 of NC_064555.1, forward strand.
AGCTCCAGCAGGTCCCCCTTGACTACGATGACCAGTTTGAAGATGGGAGGACTAGGCACCTACAATTTTTTATTCTGAGAACTTTCCAAGGATTGTTAAATTACTTGCTTTTAATCACTATAATTAAGTCATGCTCATCAAACTTACTTTCTTTTGGTTTCTCTGTTCTCCTGAAAAACAGAATATGAAGTATATTTTAATGTATTATAACAGGTTTACAGTCGTCCCTCGCTACTTCGTGCTTCAACTTTCGCGGCTTCACTGTATCGTGGTTTTTTTGTATATTGATTAAAAAGTTGATTGATACAGTGTGTCACGATCAAGCACGAGCAAAGTGGCGATCGTGAGGTTAGGCGAGCAAGGAACAGGCAAACCGGTCAAAGTCGGGGCAAAACTCAGGGTTTTAATGGGATCAGGGAGCAGGAAACACTAGACGGGAGATACAGACACCTAGCCACAATGACGGACAAGGGGAACAGGTCAGACCAGGACTTAAATACACGAAGACTAAGCATGGAAATCAGACAACGCTGGAGACAATCAGGGTAGTACACGTGGGTAATCGGAATATGGAAGTCTGTAGAGGACATGCATAAACTTTTTTTTTCTTTTCGTTATCTCGAGATCACGATTTATTTTTCTCGTGATCTCAACATAACCAAAGTCATTATCTCGAGATCACATTATTTTCTTATTTTTTTAAGCCAACATTTTTCAAACATCACCCGGTAACCATGGAGACATCCCAGACTCTCCAGTTAGTTGGTAATGAAACTAACTACTCATTCAAGCTCACTATAATTTCTCAGATGGTATAACAGCACATTTCTGATCGTCCTTCTCAAATGATGAACACTAATATGACAATTTTCTAGCACCGACAGACAGTGTTATTTCCTTGTATCCATGATTCGGTGCATTATACCTCGATATTTCCCACAGTTTAAAGTCTAAGTTGGTTTTCAAACAAGGGCAACATAACCACTTATGATATTGGTGCAATATACTTTTACTTTACTATGCAATATACACTTTTACTTTTCCTGTAACTTTTGGACAAAGGTACTTTAGATTCCCGTACAGAGATTTTCTATTTTATTTCATTTTTAAAATAAATAATTTATTTATTAGAATGTTTAACAGTGCCGTAATTTGTTTTACACTTCATTCATATTTTTGTACTTATATTGTATTGTTCTTGTCTTCGTGTTTATATGTGATTGTGGGGTCGCAATATGAGTAATTCCCTCCAGGATTAATAAAGTCTTCTGATTATGATTCTGATTCTGATTCTGATTGGGACAGTCCACGATCAAAGTAAAATCTGATGCATTTGTCCATGAGGATAATTCTAAACCACGAGATCATGGGAAAGTGACATGGGTTATGCCGAGATCACGAGAAAAATAAGTTGTGATCTCGAGATAACAAAAAGAAAAAAAAAAGTTTATGCATGTCCTCTACAGACTTCCGTATTGGAAGCATCTTTGTTCTTCGTAATTAAATGTACAATAATAATAATATGATATTTGTAACGTCTAATACATCTTTTCTCTTATTATATGTAATATATTGGATAATACGAGTGTAATTGTGATGACCTGCCTGTAGGATCCTCTTGTGCACTACGCCCCCTATTAACCACACCTCCGTATCTGTAGTGTTGCCAGAAATGTAGTAAGGCGCTCGAATAAGCAGGCCGGAGCATATACGAATGCGTTAGAACAAAATGCTGTTTACTTAACAAAACATTACATCGAAATAATCAAGGTAGCACAGGAGCAAGCATGTTCGTATACGTCTCACTCTTATTCACACTTCTTCTTCTCTCTTCTCTCATCCTACGGTCTCTGCCTTTTAACACTGCCACCTAATGTTCTGAGGTTGTAATAACAGTCAGTGAACACAACAGTATCCATGCTCCCTTATTAACCACGTGTGCAGCCCCGATCGCGACCAGCTGTTTTCTGTCAGTTTGATTCCTCCGGTGTATTTAAGTTCATGTCAGAGTCTGTAACCCCAGATCTGTCAGTGATGTTTTGATGTTACATGTTCCTGTGTCGGGCGGCATGATGGTGCAGTGGTTAGCACTGTTGCCTCACACCTCTGGGATCCGGGTTTGAGTCTCCGCCTGGGTCACATGTGTATGGAGTTTGCATGTTCTCCCCATGTCGTCGTGGGGTTTCCTCTGGGTACTCCGGTTTTCCCCCCACAGTCCATTAGCTGAGGCTAACTGGAGTTGCTACAATTGCCCATAGGTGTGCATGTGCGTGTGAATGGTGTGTGAATGTGCCCTGCGATGGACTGGCTGAAAATGGATGGATGGATGTTCCTGTGTCCTGCATTTGGAGTGATTCCAAATAAACCCTTCGATTCTGATTCCTCGTCTCCCTTTTCCTGCTTCCGTGTCCAGCAATCATAACAGTAATGGTAACTAAAGGGTGTTATTTCATGTATAATTAATGTTATTATGGCAATTGGAAGAAGACTCGGCTTCGGCATTGGCTTATCATCTTCCTTGCTCTCCTCTCTCTATTTGACTATCCCTGCCGGCCCCTGGAGGATGGGCTCCCCCTTTGAGTCTGGTCCCTCTCAAGGTTTCTTCCTTCTAGGGAGTTTTTCCTTGCCACTGTCGCCTATGGCTTACTCAGTGGGGGCTTTGGGTGAGGATACTGTAAAGCGCTTTGAGACAATGTAATGTTGTGATAATGCGCTATATAAAAATAAATTTGTTGTTGTTGTTGTAATGTTTTCTATGCTCCAACTACAAAAATGTTTGATTTATAATGAATCCGATATTAGTGTATTTGTCGGTTTTGATTTTATGTGAATTATACTAATAATTTGCATAAATATTATTGCCTTTGTGTAATAGAAACTTACCTAAATCAGACTCTTCTTGAGACTTGAGTTCAGTGTTTTCCTGAAGGTTTCCTAAACAGATATGATTTTTGTTACAAAAGCTAGACCTGGTCAAAATCCTGGTAGGCAGTCGAGATTCAGCATGATGCATCTAGGCAGATTCTGTGCAATGGGTGACTGACTGGCCCTTTTAACATGCAATGGAATTCATAAAAGATACATTATGAGGTGTGCAGGCTTGGAATCCGAGGATCCCATTCTACGGGGGAGTAGACCTGTCATAAAAACACATGTTGATGCCTGAAAATGCCATACTTTTTGTAACCCTAACCCTAGCCTCAATTTGCTAATCCTAATTTGGGGACTTAGGGTGAAACCAGAGGTTGTTGGAAAGTAAGAAATATGCTACTAAAGCATGCTAGTGGGGAAGATACGGTACTACATTTAATGTTTCTTACATAATTGTTTTTTAATTTTTAATTCATTATTTATTTCAGTTCATATAACTCACTTTTTTTACTGCAGTAATTCACATTAAGAACCTAGCTGAGGGGGGGTACAGCAGACCTATTTAATGTAAATAGTTTTTTTCCTGATACTAAATCTTTTTATGCTCTTTTTCTGAGATTTACCTTTCTTATTGTTTTTCACTCTGATCCATACGATTAGTCCAGCAGAAACAACTAGTAGAACCAGCATCCCCAGTACAATCAGAACCATTGTAAATGCTGTGAGAAAATAATAAGTACATTGTGTAAATAGCTTGGCTAAATTAAAATGCAAAAAACTCACTTGAACAGCAAAGAAATGAAGAGCAGCGCTATTACATTTTGATATGACTAAATAAAAACAGTCAGAGAGTAGAGATGCTGGGGAAATCCTCTTTTTGGCTACCTCATCTTGCTCTCCATGAGACACACAGATAGATGAGAGAAGGTTGGGGGTGACAGTGCAGGCTCGGCTAGCAGGCCTTGCCCCTGGAGCTGGGGGTTAAGGGTCTTCCTCAGGGCCCAAAGGCAGCATCATACGGGATTCAAACCAGCGATGCTCCAGTCACATCCTAACCTGATGAGCCACACTCCTTATCCTATCTGTATTTTCAGGCTATAGCAGTCATGTGAAGACATTCATGAGACCAAAACCTTCTATGTGACCATAGAGAATAGCAGGCAAAGCAAGATCAGGGCTGCACTTCTATTTAGATTACTGACATTTCCTAGTGGACCGATGGGTGTGTGGGGGACCCCCCCCCCCGATTGGAAAAATGTGTCATGGCACTGCCACCCTCATTCTTAGTAAAATTTGCAGTGAGGGATCCCAAAATCCTGGGCTGATCTTTAATCCCAGTCCTCAGTCCTGTTGTACCTTGTCAACTAAACCTTTTTTACTGTCTGTCTAATACACAAGACATGAAACCAGACTTCAGCTCTCTTCTTGCCTGAATGTAAATATGTAACTTAATCATTCACATTTAATTAGAGTACATGTAATTCATATGCTGTATACAGTATCACCAGAAACACAACATTTTTACACGTTATTGTTTAAAATAATTGAAGTAATGTGCTAATTTTTTAAGCATTAAAAAATATTACCAGATATGGATTTTGATATTTCACCATCGTTTGGTTCTGAATCCTTGTCCTCAGTCTCTGGAAAAGACAAGTGGGGTCTAATTATTTGATAATGTGTTGATTCCTTAATTCCAGTACAGTATGCAGTACAGTATGCAGTACAGGGTTCAGAGGGGCCTAGGAGCTAATCCCAGACAACGTACTGGAGAAGGGAGGGGAAGACCCTGCGCAGGATGCCAGTTCATAGCATCAGACGGCAAGAGAATAGGAGATAAAATCACAAGGCCAAAACCAATACACATATACAGAGTATATAGATACAGTTATGCCTGACTGAGTCATGTCCGATCTCATTTACCTCCAAGGTCCATAGTAAATAATAAACACTGATCAAGAGATGCCTGAAAGCAGATGTAGTAGGACGTCATAAAGGGAAGAATACTGTAAATTATGGACATGCTTGACTACTTTCTGAACATTTAAATTATGCAAAATTGCAGAAAGAGACTGCAGGCTTGGCATTGCATAGAAGAAAGACGTTACCTGTTGTCACCATTAAGCTGGCCACCTTGACATTATTACAGAAGTACTCCCCAGCATCGGCAAGCTGAAGGTTAAATATCTTCAGCTCGAAATTGGTCTGGAGGAATCGATTCTGCGGGTCGTCTATCTCTTTCAACACTGTTCCGTTCTTGAATTTCAGCGAGACAGACTTTCGCTTGGAATTTTTGTCCTTCTTCATCATCCATTTTTGTTTTTGTTTGTCTGAGGTTTTACAGGGAAGAAACACTGTTCTCCCAGTAGACACATTGTAGACTAGACCTGCAGAAGGTGCATTTTTTAATGATTATGATACTCCACCATTAGATAGAATAAAATGCCTTTTAAAAGGTGAGCTCATTAAAAGTTGAGGATCGTTTTCTATCTCTTTTTGGGATTTAAACCAGCAACCTGTTGTTCACAAGTTTCATAATCTCTAGAACCATGAGCAACCACCTCTAAACCTTCTGTAAGTAGTCATTGATATTTAAGACTAATTGGATTATTATGGTACACAGCCCATATTTTGCAGGGAAATCTGACTTTCCTCTGCATAGTTGGCCCTGTCAATGTAAACATATTCTTCCGCTGAGATAAAATCACCCCAAAGAACCATCTGGTTTATGAGGTTTCACTTAGAACCATATTCCTGCTCTCATACCTGTCAACACCTCAACGTTTGCCACGGCGCGCTTGTTGCAATGGTACACCCCAGAGTCGGAGGACTGCAGTCTGCTCACTAGGAGCGATCCATTTGTCAGGAGGGAGTGTTTATTTCTGTCAATATCAGAGGTGACTGTCCCGTCGCTCTTTGCAATGATGCGGTCACCCCCATGTGTCCACACCAGGTGAGAGGTGGTGCTCCAGGGCTGGATGCTGCAGTTCAATATAATGTGATGTTCCTCTGGCACTGAAACTCTGAAGAACACTGAAGGACAGGATTGGAGCAGGTGGAAGGGATGTCATAGATCACATGACCTTTTAGAGCATTAGCCATACACACTTTACTTATATAGATTATACATAATATTAGAATTTAGTGATTAATTGTCATTGTTGACACACCACAGCACACAACAACTAAATGTGTTCTCTGCATTTAACCCATATGTGATAATGTGACACAGCAGGGTCAGCTAATTCAGTGCTTGGGGGCAGTATCTTGCTCAGGGTACCTCAGTGGTGTCTTGCTGGTCTGGGATTTAAACCTGCAATCTTTCAATTACAAGTGCCCTTCCCTAACCATTAATTAAGTCACCACTGCCCTGGTATCCACCTGGTTTTCCATCCTACCTGGTCTCTGATGAACCACACCTTATCTCAGACACAGTAGCTCATCAGTTAGGATAGAAAACCTGATTGATTCTGGCACTCCAGGATCAGGACTGATCAGTTCTTACTGACCAATTTTCTCCTTCATATCTTCTCTAATTATGCCAATCAGGCTGATAATTTCCAATCCCATTGTGGTCCGGTAATCCTACAGTCCAGCCCCTATATTCCGTGCTTCTATTGGAATATGATCTGTTATGGTCCTCCAGGTAAAGTCCAGTGTGTGTGTGTGTGCTCGTTTTTTGATCACATTCCAGTGATACGGTAGCTTTGATCTGTAGCTGCTGAGTAGTGTGACGGCACATCGTATGAATGGCAAGCGGAGATGCCAGTCAGCTGACCATGAGTTTCTGTCTTCACTCATTAGCCACCTTTCCCATAACAAGAAGACTTTTTTTTTGTTTTACTGTCCAATTCCTATTCTTTCTTAAAAGAAACCAACTTCCCCAATAAACCCCGGTGTTTGCTACCCAGTTTACTACATTAACATGGTTCTGTTCACTATTGAGACAACATGACACGTCTCTGGCACTGAGCTGTACTATCGCAGTACTGTCACTGACATACTGTCACCAGCATCCTGTCCCTGAGTATTTATAGCTGACAGCTTAAGTCTGTTTCCTTTGGTAAAGTGCCGCTGTTTGGTTATCAGGTTGGACAGAAATGACTCCTCAAACGGAGCAAACACCAGGCTTCCAGAGCAAACCATCTGAAGGGCTTATTATCAAAGATATAAGCTTTTCCATGTTACTGTATTAATGCATCTTTGTGGATAGTAAAGGGCTGGATGCCAGTCCATCCCAGGGAACATGCATGCTCTCTGTTGCCAGATACACAACACAACTGCACCAATACTGAAACTTAGAAAAAGGATTTTGCAGTTACTATCATTTTCACATTCCATTTTCTTCAAAACCTGCACATAGTTCAACTAAGACATTTTGTCACGATATAAAACAGCCCAATTCTGGGTCATAACTCAGCTTTAATAAAATATCCAGTTATGGTGTTTTGCCTTTGTATGGCAGCATGGGCAATTCAGAAACACCAATTCACCTATGACTGTGTGTCTTTGAACAGTGAGGGTAAATCTGAGTGTTGGTGGCAAAAGTCAAACTTTGGATGTGTGGAGCAACTGTACTGGCAGCGGCTCCACTTTCCTACCCAGATTCAAACAGACTATTTAAAAAAAAACCTGAGGGTCAGATGCCACCTAACAATCAATATCTTTTCTCTAAAACTTGCTGACAGCCAACTAGGAACAGAAGAGAAAACATACCCATTGAGGTCCTTACTGAAGCAGAGAAGAACATCTGAAGAAGTATCTCAGCCCTCATGGTGCTTCTCCTCTTTCTACTTCAAGTTTTCCTGTCCTGCAACTTCTGCTTTTATCTGCCAGGACCAAACAGCTACCTGTCAATCAAGTTCTTATTATGAAAATAATAAATCCTATTCCAGCATCACAAGAAGCAGCAATGAGGGTCTATCATAATAATTCCATGTTTCACTATAGTGATGAAAACAAAGTACATTATTAATCATGTATATAGTGCACATATGTTAAACGCTTTGATTTTGCTGGCTTTCAAAAATATACGTAATATATCTTTGCAAAATGACATTCTCACAATAAATGTTAAATAATAAAAAGCTGATTATATATTTCTATACTGATGTCATTCTTCCACAAACAGAATGGGATGTATGTGTTGTTAACTGCATATTCGAGTGTGATGCGAGATGCCCTATTAATAAAAGTAGGTTGTTGAGTAACAGTGGAAAATGGTCAAAATATCCAAAGAGGAAGTAAATCATCACAAGAAAGACACAGAAATAATCTAGTGAATGAAACTCATTGAATACAGCAGTGTTTTCATACAGAAATCCATACCTGTCAGGATTATCCTCATTATGAACAACAAATACTCCAGGCACCTTAAAAAACATTACATTTAATATTTGTTTTATTTAGCAATTGCTTTATGCAAAATGACATACAAGTGAGGAACTAGGGGTAACCAGTGTCTGCAGCAATTCGGGCTTAAGGGCCTTGCTGAGCCCAATGCTGAAATTACTCTGCTGACCAACCACAGGATTTAACCTGGGGCCTTCTGGTCACAGGCACTCTGACCCTATCCCTAACCTAACCCTAACCCTAACCTAACCCTAACCCTAAGCCTGACCCGGCAGAGCCACATGCCACCCCCACAGAGCAGTTCACCTTTATTGTTCCTTAAAAATGTGTCATCTTTGTGGGGACTTTCCGTTTATGTCTATGGGGAAAATTCTAATCCCAACATGATGACCTTAACCCCTACGCAGCCCTAACCTTAATCTCAAGTAGCCAAACTATATACAAGATTTTTGGCATTTTTTGCTTTTTGACTACATTCACAGATCTTTGTGGAGAACATTTGGTCACCACAATGTAATATAAACATAATATACACACACACATACACACAGACACACACATGCACACACGCACACACAAATACACACACAGTATTTTGATCTGCTTCTATTGTGTTAAAGATTTCTGTGAACTTTCTGTGAACTTTTTTTCAAACATTAACTTTGGGCTTCTACCTACATAGTTTAGACCATTGGATCTTTGTCATTACGGAAGCTTTTTCATTACTCGGCAGATTTTTGCAAATTATTAATAAAGTCTAGAAGACTTTCATGTACCATACTGAGTTAAGTTTTCCAGTGAATTTAATCCAATATTTCAGAAACATAAAAACTGGATCCATCTATGTTAGAGGAATATACTGTAAATAAACCAAGTCGAGAATGTTCTTCACAAGAATATGGTGGTCAGTTACTGCTAGTTGTAAAGCCGATTTTAACATTCCAAGCACATTTCATTTTTCAGAAAAAAAGGACCTGGGTATGAGGAAACTTCACATTGAGATCAGGCGGCAAGATCAAGGCACAAAAAAACAGAATGACTGATCCAATACAAGAATGAAATGTTTGATTACATTGAACAGAATGATAAATGACTATTGACCAAGGGATTAACTCGGTGTTTTGTGGAAGCTTTAACTTTCAATTCTGTGTTATCAGTTGATACTGTTCTCATTTGGCTTCAGTGAACCTGTGGAAACAAAAAAGTATAATTTGCTAAATTAGACAAGGAGCAATTGGTACCGTAATCCTCAAATTCATATTCAAAGTGCAGTTAGACCGGTGTGGTATCAGCAAAGGCTCTGAAACAAATATAAAGAAAACCTAAATACATGGATCTAACCAGCAACCAAATGGAATGATTTTTAAAACATTTTAAAGATCACTTTTTAAAACCTTTGAGTGATACAGGGATCACTCACCTTATAGTTAAAGTAGGATGTTGTATGGCTCAGAAAAAAAACACTGTACAATATATACACAGTATATAGACTACATGGACAACAATTTTGGGACACCTGGCCATTACACCTACAGGAACTTTTATGACGTCCCATTCTAAATCCATAGACATCAATGTGAAGTTGCCCCCCCCTTACATCAATAACAGCTGTCACTCTTCTGGGAAGATTTATAAGTATGTCTGGGATTTTTTTGCCCATTCATCCAGAAGAGCATTTGTATAGTGAAGCACTGATGTTGGATATGAAGGCTTGGCTCACAATCTCTGATCTAGTTCATCCCAAAAGTGTTCTATGGGGTTGGGGTCAGGGTTCTGTGCGGCCAGTCAAGTTTTTCCACACCAAACTCACCAAACCATGTTTTTATGGACCTTGCTTTGTGTACTAGGACAGCTAAAACAGAAAAGGGCATTCCCCAAACTGTTTTCACTCAAGTTGTAAATATAGAATTGTCCCAAAAGGCTTGATATGCTTGAGCATGAAGTGTTCCCTTCACTGGAACTAAGGGGCCAAGCCCAACCCCTGAAAAACAGCCCCATACCATTATCCCTCCTCCACCAAACTTTGCAGTTGACTCAATGCAATCAGGCAGATAACGTTCTCGTGGCATCTATTCAACTAAGACTCATCCATCAGACTTCCAGACAGGGAAGCATGATTCATCACTACACAGAACACGTTTCCACTGCTCCAGAGTCCAGTGACAGTGTGCTTTGCACCACTCCATCCGACACTTGGCGTTGCACTTAGTGATGTGAGGCTTGTAGGCAGCTGCTTGGCCATGGAAGCCCATTCCATGAAGCTCCCAGCACAGTATTTGTGCAGGGGTTAATGCCAGAGAAAGTTTGGAACTCTGTAGTTACTGAGTCAACAGGGCATTGGCAACTTTTGTGTACTATGCACCTCAGCACTCTGCAAGCCTGATCTGTTATTTTACGTGGTCTGCCACTTTGTGGCTGAGTTTTGGTTGTTCCTAAACACTTCCACTTTGCAAAATTTCACTTACACTTCACCATGGAATATCTATCAGGGAAGAACTTTAACAAACTTTCTTATTGCAAAGGTGACATCCTATAACAATACCATGCTTGAATTTTCTGAATTCTTCAGAATGACCCATTCCTTCACAAATCTTTGTAAACCTGCCTGCATGGCTAGGTGCTGGATTTTATACACTGTGGCAATGAGTCTGAATGAAACACCAAAATTCAGTGGTTAAGAAATGTGTATCAATACTTTTGTCCATACAGTGTATGTCCTGTAAGGTGGATAGAAAGACATTTTCAAAAGTCATTGTTCTGAATGCATATACAACAGGTTAGCTAGATGATTGCCACTACAAAGTGTAGCAAACTGTAAATTGCCTACTATATGTTAAAGATACAGCCATATTTTTAACATGCATAACAGTGTCACTAAAGCAGTTATTAGTTCATGCTTTCATCCGTATGACTAGAACACATCCTTTTTTACGCTTTCTTGAGTGCTTAAGTGCTCAAACTACACTAACCGTAAGGTGTGTCTGTTTCTGTGTCCTCTATAGATTCGTAAACATGGTCATCCTCTGACTCCTGCTCTGTAGCTGCTAAAATATTGGAGAGAAATTTGCAAACATTTAAGTCAGACATATCTGAATTAAAAAATAACAATACTTTTTTAAAAATAAAAATTAATCTTAAGGAAAAGAATGGAATTAAAAAACAAGAAATTTACAAATAATCCATACTAGAGGAACAGTATTTCCCATACAGGGAGGTCCTGTAGTCCCTGAGTTAATGTTTAAACCATGTGGTTTGAGAGGGGGGATTCAAATTCCTTACTTTACTATCTGCTATATGTCTGGTTGAGAGCAAACAAATAATAATTTTACTATGTAGCTATCCGCCTGGTGTAGACCAGACAATTTATCATCTTATAATAATAAACTCAGAAGTGTATATGTATCATGTAACAAGATATATTAATTTAATACATTGGCCTTAGCCAATGAGAGACGTGACCCAGGAGAACCTGCATCCTACCGTTTCTCTTGGAATGGCATTTCCACACATTGACACAGAGCCCTGTAACCATGCCAACAGAAAGCACAGAAGCTCCTGCTATCCACCAAGCTGAAATGGAAAAAATATGAGCCAGTGAAATCGCTGAGTTGTGCACAGTATCACAGTGGAATCACTTCGGTTACTCCAGACCATTTGGAACCCAGATATATTTCCTTCTGAACATTTATATTGCAGAATATAGCTGAAACTTTCAGATAAACAAACATCCATCCATCCATTTTCCAAACCGCTTATCCCAGGAGCTTATCCCGGAAGCAATGGGCACGAGGCAGGGAATAACCCAGGATGGGGGGCCAGCCCATCGCAGGGCAAACACACACACCATTCACTCACACACGCACTCCTACGGGCAATTTAGCAACTCCAATCAGCCTCACCACGTTTTTGGACTGTGGGGGGAAACCGGAGTACCCGGAGGAAACATAAACAAGCATGTACTAATTAATTATAATATTAATTATAATATTAACAATTAATACTTATATATAGTTACTGCTTTCTTACATATATGACATAATTCAAGTAAAGAATGTTTACCACCATCAGATCTCCAGGTCTGTCCTGTTTCATCGTTATGTTTTGTGGTTTCTGTTGCTTTGCAGATGGTAGATGTACCTAAAATGGTAACAAAAATGCAATACTGCATGCAATACTGCATGCATAGACAAAGCATTATATGCTTTGTTTACTGGTGGTTGGAGAAATGGGACTCTGCAAGCCGCAGGGAGTGGCTTTATTGTTAGTCACTGACAGCTGATTGGTAACTTTAATTATCGATAGACAATGGTCCCATTGTTTTACAACACAAAATGGAGAAGTTGGCACAGTTGCTGCTTCTGTATTCCTGTTCATTTATTTTTGTGTGTGTTTTATAGTATAGTAATATCTGTTGCAGAGGCAGATGGCAAAAAAAAATAAGGAAAATATGTAAATTATAAGAATGTGCTCTGCAGAAAGGACAAAAAGTAACCAGTTATGGTTAGACAAGGAGCAACACTGTTACAGTATACAGCAATACAGTTTATAGTACTGTATATAAAGTACAGCTTGAAATTTCAGTTTAACGGACATACACATTAGGATGGCATATTTGAATCTTGTCTTTGCTGTGTGACATTAATCTACATCCAGACCTATAAGGAGGTCCTCCAACTTACAGGGAATAACTTGGGGTTTGGTGGCAGGATTGGCACTCCAGCCACTGAAAAAAAAACTCACAATGGTCCATTTGGACTAGTTTGGTGCTGAGGTATCACCCGCCACACAGCTGCACTCAGGTTCTCGTCCCTGAGGTGGTTTGTGGTGTGGTGGGTGCGGCAATGCACTGTAATCAGTACATGCTCCTTACGCACTGTAATCAGTACATGCTTCTTACGTTACCTTTACCTTTGCTTTGTGTGTGGAGTTTGCATGTTTTCCCTGTGTCGCATGGCTTTCCTCCTGCAACCCAAATACATGCAGTTCTGCTAACTGGTATCTGATAAAGTACAATTTGCCATTGTGTGCATATGCCAAGAAGTGGTCAAAAATCCAATCCAGGATATTCCCCAGCATATAAATAGACTGTGACATCTAAATAACGTTAATCATAGCCAGAAATATTTCACTGGTCACCCAATCATGAGGCACAGGAACACAGCCCTGAGAAACATTTATGATAGATTCAAAATGTACAAGTCTCATATTCACAGTTTATTTAGAGGATTTGAACTACATCATTAAAATAGATTGTGATGGACTGGTATCCCATCCAGGGTGTACTACAGCCTTTTGCCTTTTTATGCTGTCTGGGGTAGGCACCGCATTCTCTGACCGGAACACGTGGTAAGAAGGTAAATGGGTGGATGATAATCATATTAGTCTCAGCTGATTTGTTGAAATAAAAAGAAAAGTGTCATGTTGAGGCATATGGTAAAGACAGTAGGCAAGGTATCCATAATGACCACCTGAGGTTTTTGACAAATTGCAGCATTGCTATTGAAATTCTTCCTAGCATTTTATTTTATTTAGCAGACCAAAACATCATATATCATTTATTTATGGGGGGCTAGGGTCAGACACTCCCCAGAGCAACTGAAGGTTAAGGGCCTGGGTGAAGGGTCCAAAGGTGGAATCACTGTCAAACCTCTGATCACAGAAGCAGCATCCTAACCCACAGACTGCCCCTGTAATTTTATGGTTCACTCATCTTTTCCCATGTCTCCATGGATATTACAATTCCAGCTGTAATGTACCACTTCGAAGAAATTAAAGTCTACAACGGCTGGAATATCGAGAATAAACTATTTGCATAAATTGCTGACCGAAAATACTGAACATTCATGTGTAAATCCTGGCAGATTCATTGCCAAGGAGTTACATAAAAGCTCAAGCTCACGCATCAAACGAGTCTTAAAACACGTTGCTTTCGAACTGTACGTTCGCAAGATTTTGTGGTTTCACATTGTGATATATTGTAAAGAATTTATCCTAACATAGTCTTAACTTCATATTAATATTCAAGTAAAGTATAAATTACATCTAAATTACAAAGCTTTCCAGCCTTATTTAAGATTTCATATTTTAAACAGACAAAAGTGGATACTTTCTTTTCAGTATGTATTGGTCAACGTATCTTGCCAACTCAGTGTTACTGCAATAGCAATATAGCTATTGGTTAAAATGCATGTCATTCAGTAATCTAGCATATGATTGGGCAAAATCATGTTTAAAGTGGGGTTTTTATACAATCTAAAAACGAATTGGTTTTAGATTGACCAATTAGAAAATTTGTAGTTAATGTATGGTTAACAAAGATGTCTATCTAAATACTTTGTTTCGATTGGCTATTGTTGACAGTCGAAGGAGGGATGCGATAGAAAAAAAATGTTTCCTTGTCCGTGTGTTTTGTGGGACAGTGCATTACCGAGTTTCAGTTATTAAATTGTAATCTGTAAATACAGCATTACATACAGTACGTTTTGTTTTACTTATGTGTAATTTTCGAAAGTTTTAACTTTGTACATACTAACCAAATCTAGTGTCAAGTGTGTTGGATTTTTTTGTTTGATCGGGGGTTTAGCTGGTAGCTAGCGCTGATTAGCTGCAGCAGGCTCAGTCGGGAGGCTATGACTACAGAATTACTGTCCGATTTAGACAGCCGTTTCTTCGCCGATAACCTTCTCACTAGCGAAGACTGGGGTGAGTAACGGTGAAGTGTCCAAAAGAACTGCATCGGCATCGTTTCAGCATCGCGTGGTTGGATATGGTGAATGGATGCACTTTCCCCGTCGTGGTTTCATGATTGTGCGACCATCAACTCCACCGACTGCCCGTTGAACACCGTATATGCCCGAGCGTGTCGTTTGACTGACAGCCATTTCTGTATGGCGAGTTAAAAGCGGGAAGGTAGCTGAACGTCTTTGCCGTATTTGTTTACTGTGTAGTTGCCTAGCCTGGCTTACCGGAAATGTGGATGCAGTGTGCGGAGTGTGACTGTACTCCGCTGCTGCTGACTAAATGCATGTATGCGGGGTGCTGCGGAAGAGTGCGATCTCTCACTCATTCATAGGTTTCAAGCCCTGTCACTTCTATATCACATTTGGCAATTTTTCGCTGCTCCTAATTGGTAACTCTGTTTACTCCCCTCCCCCATAACTAATACACGTCATAAGCGACATATTAAAGCCCAGTTGTTGGTTTTCGAGCAAGCACTACGTCTTTCAGTTCAGCCGAAAGCCTTCGTTACCTATTAATATAACCGGTTAACAGTGTACCGTGTTACGGTGGTTCATTTGTTTGCAGTTTCGTAATCTACGATTTCTTTGTTTGCTGTAGAATCGACAGCTCTGTCTGGCTCACGATTGACAGCGAATCGGAATATTAGCTGGTATTAGAGTTGCTCTGCAATAACACAAGCATATGCAACGCATTGCTTTCTTTATGTTGCGTGTTGTTTTTCAATAACAGTTCCCAAAGTAGTCATAAATGATGTTTTTTTTCCCAAAAGCCAATTCTTCCATAAAAATCTGAATGATCAATATAGTAGTGCTTTTATTTACATAATGGATATTTCAGTAAAGTAATATTGGATTGGATGATGCTACAACAGGAACTTTCATAGGATCCTGCAGAAATTTGGCTGTGTCCAGTCCTTTAACGAGTATGTCACCCTGGATAAGGGACCTCAAACATCTGTGGGATATCCTACACTAGTGACCAAAATTGTGGAAACACTTCCAATGTTTAGTGGTTGCAGATGGCTTGATGTTACAAATATCAGTGCTGTGTTTTTACAAATATCGTACGTTGGACGATTAGGCAAGTAACTGGAGCAATAGCTGAATAAAGTTCTGCAATCTCTAAAAATTGGAAGTGTTTCCACGATTTTGGCTACTAGTGTAAGGGACGTTTCTGTGTTGATGGATTGTACCTAGTGCAGACCAGTCCTTCAGAAGCATGGGTGCAGTTCTCAAACACGCTGGCAGTGGTACTGATTTCACTGTGTTGTCCATCTCTGTCAGATGCCTGTCTGTACCAGTGTGAGAGCATGGAGGAGGGAGAGGATGCGGAGTACACCAGAGGGATGAAATACAATACCATGGTAAGAATGGTGCAGGAATTATCTGATACAATAGGGCTGTTTGGCACCTCCTGAATTGAATTTCTTTGCATGCAGGGCAGCCTATAGTGGTGGTAATTCAGTAAATGTGGGACAGAATCTGCTGCTTATGCATTATCCTTGCAGTCACCTATTTTGGGCCTGTGTGGTCACTTTGAAGATGTATATTTATGTCTTTGAAAAGGCTGTATGTCCTCACAAAATGTATTACTGAGATGATGGGTGCAGCCGGTTTTATTTTCCACATTTTGGGTAGGAGGTAACTGGAAGAACTTGACACAAGCTGGTAAACTGGTTAATAACTGGTTGAGGCAGGTGGTTTGGTGCTTCTGCACATTGCACTTATTTACTGACCTGTTTTCACGGTTTTCTGCCCCGCTAGTTTGATAACGATCTCATCCTTACACTTGATCCTGACAACCCTACGTCGCCATGGAAACACCTTAACGATAACCTTCTAACAGGTAAAGAGTACTACAGTATCCCGAAAATGCGGGATACATGGAAAATAAACCCAAAATGACAAAAATGCTGTTTAAAAAAAGCATTAAAATGCAAGATGTAGCATGCTTCATTTCTGTGTAGGTGTGTTTTGTATTCTAACCTAATTTTGAAGAAGTGTTTTTAAAGTATTATGCGTTTGTCATTGGTATTATTTAATCTTCTTAGTATTATATTTACTGTGTTTTATCCATTTGTGTGTTTAAGTTAAGGTGTGCCGTTTTTGTTGTTTAGCATCATTGCAGAAATTACCCAGCATGGTAGCGCCCACCCCACCCTGCCAAGGAAATTAAAAACTGCAGCAAAAAAATTAATTAAGACAGAAATCTCCGGCACTTCACTAAAATCACACATCCTAAGCAAGGTTTGAGGCCACAGAAGAAAGCAGTCCGTAACAGTGAATTTGATGGGATTTGATGGGATTTGTTAAAGGAGTTAGAATGAAATGATAATGATCTGACAATGAGTTTGAGTGAAGATTAGGGATCAGCGAATATCTATGTTCAGGTGAACCAGCTTGGCAACGGGCAGTACATGGCGTTCTTTAGGTTGTTCGGCAGCCATTGGCCGACATTTGGATGCACATATGGCTCATTTGCATCTAGAGTTTGGGAAGCAAATATCACCTTCTTTCAGTGGCGTTAAAGCTATGTGTTTAATCTTGTTCTAATATAAAGCCCTTTCTCTTCCCCCATTTTCTGTCTTAAGGGGACAGCCCTGTTTTAAAAGATGATGCAACCATTACGCAGCCCTTGCCTGTGGATATGTGTAAGTTCTTCAGAAGTGTGTGTGTGTGTGTGTGTGTATGCACTCATGTGTGCACGCACTCATGTGTGCACGCGTGTGTGCTCATGTGTGTAAGTGTGAGAGAAAGAGAGAGACTATATGTTTAGCTGTATGTGTTAAATTCTGCAGCCAGTGTTTCAGTCTTCAGATGTTAGCACCATGACAGTTCAGCTCTCATTTTTATCCATCCATATTTCAGCAGAGCTGGTTCATTGCTCGTTGCATTTGTTTGGGCTGTAAAGTTGCGTATGGTTCTGGGTTCAGATACAGGATGCGAAGCGGTGTAGATCCCCACGTTCTCGCCTTTTACAATAACATGTCTGTTCCACAGTGTTTCAGGTGAAGGCCGAGCCCCTCTCTCCAGCGTCCTCTTTGGGGTCTGACTGCTCTCTGACGTCCACCCCGGATTCCCAGGTCAGCCTCCTGTAGGAGTGTCCTCTCTTGTCCCCTGCCTTGTCCCCTCTCTTGACCTGTGGGTAAATCAGCATGTGTAATCAATCCAGGTAGAGTGTAACGTACCACATAAACCATCCCACTCTTAGTGCTAGTGTACAGTCAGCATGTTTTAATGTGTATGCAGTAACCCTGTATGTTCACACGCACACATCACTTTTCATCCTCCATTTCCCAGGTGACGGTGAAAGGGGAGAACCCACCGACTCCCCCCTACATGTTCGGGGATGTCCTGTCGCCCCCAGTAGGGACGTTACAGGTGACGGTGACCCCGTCTGTACAGCCACAGTCCCAGCCGGCCCACATTGCCACGCACAACAGCACTGACCCACAAGTGCAGGCCCCAGGTAAGAATGCCCCCCCTCCCCAAATATGCATTTAATATCTGCAGTGTTACATTTCACCACTGCCCAGTAATGGATAAAGGTGGTAGGCAGTGTAGCTCTAAATGTGGAGCCCTTGTGTCCTGAGAAGATATTTGCCCAAAATGGTTCCCAGATGAGCTGCATTCTCCCACATTCCAGCATTTTTGTTCTGTTTTTAAGCCTTAAACAGATCTTGAATTCCTTGCTTAAATTGGTGTTAATCTGTAGTTATTTGCTACCCCTGTATTCTGAGCATAAACATCAGTACAGCCCTTGTTTACAGTATTGCCGACTGCTTGCATTTTTGCTTCTCGTGTGACATCAGTGTCCCCTGTCTGTTCGCCTTGCTTTTCCTTCGCCCCACCCACGTGCCCCACCCACGCGCCCCGCCTCCCGCCCCACAGCAGGTCCGGTGGGTCCAGCAGTGCCCTCGGCCACGGCCCTCAAAGCCAACAGCATCCTGAGCAGCAAGCCGCCCATCCAGCCCCGGCCCTTGTGTGTGGCTGCCTTGCCTGTCCCGCAGAGCCCCAGTCCCGCCAAGGCGCTCATCCTCCAGGGCCTGCCTGGCATGGACCAGAACCGTCCTGGTGAGGGCGCCACACCCATGTACTGGATTTCATTGTTTCTCAAAGTCAAATCAAAGTATCTTTATCCTCATCTTCAGCTGTAGAATCTTGTCGGTTATAGTGCAAGCAACGCAATGAGAACCTAATGAAGGCATTGGAAAATGCAATGAGAAGTACAGTTTAAAATGTCCATTTTCATAACTGTATGTGGGGGCGGCATGGTGGTGCAGTGGTTAGCACTGTCGCCTCACACCTCTGGGACCCGGGTTCGAGTCTCCGCCTGGGTCACATGTGTGCGGAGTTTGCATGTTCTCCCCGTGTCGTCGTGGGGTTTCCTCCGGGTACTCCGGTTTCCCCCCACAGTCCAAAAACATGCTGAGGCTAATTGGAGTTGCTGAATTGCCCGTGGGTGTGCATGTGTGAGTGAATGGTGTGTGAGTGTGCCCTGCGATGGGCTGGCCCCCCATCCTGGGTTGTTCCCTGCCTTGTGCCCATTGATTCCGGGATAGGCTCCGGACCCCCCGCGACCCAATAGGATAAGCGGTTTGGAAAATGGATGGATGGATGGATAACTGTATGTATGAGTTGTATGAACCAAATTTGCAATAACAGATTATGTGCCTGACATGTTTTCATTTAAGTCCCGATTCACGCAGTAAATGTTTCTGAAATCACCTGCCGTTAGAGTTCCGGCTCCTTCCAGGGGTTGTGTTGGGCTGTTGTGGCTGCAGATCTGCCCCACTCCCCCAGTTTGAACTAACCTCCCTCTCCCCCCCCAGTTGTGCTCTCGCAGTCAGTCTGCCTTGGCTCGACCCCAGCCATCGTCAAGGTGGAGCCTGTGTCTCCCAGCATTCCCCACTGCGCTGGGCCGCCTGCCACCCCCACTGCCAAGCCCATCATTCCTGCCACGTCTCTGCCAGGGAACAGTGGCAACGACATCGACGTACGTCTCTGTCTCTATGTCTGTTTGTGTCTCTGTGTCTGTACAGCATTAGCATCGGTGCACGTACCTCCTCGTATACTCGGTAACGTAAATGCCTCCCCTCTCCTCAGATGAAGGTGCTGAAGAGGCAGCAACGCATGATTAAGAACCGGGAATCCGCATGTCAGTCACGCAAGAAGAAGAAGGAGTACCTGCAAAGCCTAGAGGCCCAGCTGAAGGAGGCGCAGCGGGAGAATGAGAGGCTCCGCAGGGAGAACCAGGCGCTGCGGGAGCGGCTGGCTGGGAAGGAGGTATCTGGTGGTGGGGGAGTTGAGACCAGTGCATGCTGGCCGGCCTTCCAGCACAGCTTATTATTAACATATATATCTCAATCCTCTGACAGACTAAAGAAAACATGGACTATAAATAGCTCACTGTTTCTCATCCACACAGCCCAGGAGGTGTGGGGGAGACTCTGTCCAGAGCCCATGAACATCATCTGTCAGACACTGTGTTTATCACAGGGTGCTATCACACACTGCACAGGGGAAACACAGGGTTCCGGGGCCTTCGCTGCAGGGCACCTTTGCTGCAGGGTGCCTGTACCATTGCTGTAGGGCAGCTTTTCTTTAGCGAGCTCGTACCTTTGCTGCAGGGCAGCTTTTCTTTGGGGCACCTGTGCCTTTGCTGCAGGGTGCCTGTACCTTTGCTGCAGGGCAACCTTTCTTTATCGAGCCCGTGCCTTTGCTGCGCTGCACTTTTTCTGCAGGGCACCTGGCACCTTTGCTCAGGGCAACTGTGCTTTAGCTGCAGGGCACCCATGCCATTTCACCCACATTATCTGCTTTCAGTTCACAATAATCCTGGCGTGATGGAGGAATGTTAACTCCCCTCCCTGCTGTCCCTGCCTACAGGGTGGAGAATCGGGTGGCAACAAGAGAGCCGTGTGCGTCATGGTGGTGCTGCTCTTCATCACCTTCAGCTTCAGGCCCATAAGGTATAGTGTGCATTAAAATTATAAATCAAAAATGAGGACTGTAACTGCCTGATGATGGGTCTCGTATTGTGAGTGTCCTGCATGTGTCCTGCAGTGGACTGGAATCCTGGTCAGTGCATCCCATGCCTTGTACCCTGTGCTTCCTAGAATAGGCTCCAGGGTGACCTTAACATTGTACTGAACAAGTAGCTTTAGATGAATGGCTGGTAACGTTTGTATGTTTGCTGCATCAGTTTTCTAAGTTTGCATCAATCAGCCAGTGATGCAAATGGATCTTTTCGCAGCCCAAGTATAATTCATGCTCATGTTTCTTGTTCAGCATCACAGACAGGAAGTTAGAGTCTGGGTTACAGGAAGAAGCAGCCCCTCTGACAGGGAGACACCTACTGGAAATCGGGCCAGCCGAGGAGAGCGGCAGGATACGCGAGAGCGAGAGGACACCGGTGGAGAGGATCGAGAGTGAGGAGGAGGGCGAGGAAAGATGGAGGAGGGGCGAGATGGAGAGGGAGTCTGCAGACTCCTACCAGCTAAGGTTGGCTTGTTATCAGATTTCTTCATGAGAAGCTTTTACCACAAAGCAGCTTGTGATAGAGGGAAGGTCAGGTGTTTGGTTACTGCTTTGCATCATCTTAGAGAACCTGAATGCGTTCCTGTATGTCTCACGGCTCTGTTTGCAGGTCCTCTTCTCTTCTTAGCCGTGGTCTTAACTCCTGAAATGGTGTCCAACAATAATAATACTAGAAAACACTTTACATACACTGTCCTATAGATTTATGCATGTAACATGAATCATTTTGCATGTCATTACTGTGTATTCACTCGCAAGCTTGAGAAAGTGAGTTGCTCATTAATTTGAATTGCATTGTCAACTGAGAAATCGTTATTGGACTATCATTAATAATTGGAAATCACCTTTGTTAGCTGGTAATTAATAGGCAGTAAGATGTTAAAAAAATGAGGGAAAGGTTGTGGGTTCAGCTCCCAGGGAGCACACAAATTGTAAGCCTTCCCTGTACCGTAAGTCACTTTGCGTAAAAGCGTCAGGTAAATGTATAGCTGCTGTTTTTTAATAACCTAAGCTAACATCCATGTTCCCCTCTGCTCAGAAACCTAAGTGGAGTCTTCAGCGACATGAAGGACCTGGTTTTACCAGACCTTGACCGTTACTTCACCGCCTCAGACTGCCGGCAGTTTAACCGCTCCGAGTCCCTCCGGTGAGGCCTTTTTCTGGGCATGACGGCAGCACAGCTATCGACATCGATGCTAACGGTATGGCTCTAACTGCTCTGTGTGACTGCTGCCGGTCCAGGCTGGCGGACGAGCTGCGGGGCTGGGCCCACAGGCATCAGATAGACCGGAAGAAGTCTGGAAGAAAGCCGAAGATAGTGAAGAAGGCCAGGGTGGCTCAGGTACGCAGTCGGCCAGCTGATGGGGGCCCCGACAGCAGCTGTGGTTAAGTCCTATCATCTTCACTTCCTTGGCACGGGAGAGCACAGGAGGCCAGGGAACCCAGTAAATTATTGTTAGTAGCACACTGGTCCACAGGTAATTGTGTTGAATGTGCAGTGCAATTACAAGATCTCAGCGTAATGTAAATCCTGCAGCAACCACCCCGCCTCCCCGCCATTATCAGCCCCCACAGTCTCTGACTTCATCTCCTCCTCTGCTGCGCAGAAATCCCAGCAGAGGAAGATGAATTTCTCCAGATACCTTCCCATCCAGACACACAGCTCGATGGAGAGGTGAGAGACCCCCCCCCCCAGATTTCTGCTTAATTAATTTGTTGCAGTTTTAATCTCAGTAATTATGGATCACCTCTTTCTGATTACTGTTCTTCCCTGCTCTGCGCCGCCTGCCCTGTCAGCCAAACTGGTCACTTCACTGTCATCTCGACTCTGTGTTTTAGAACAAGTTTTTCTTCTTGCTTCCTTTTCACTGTTTTCGTTCAGTGTTCAGTTGGAGACTTTCGTTTTCTGTGTTTGCTGGTGCCCCCTCCCTCGTCTCACCACATTGCTCTGTGGCTTTTGGTGGGCTGTGATACTGACTTTGCTGCTTTATCGCCCACAGTCAGTTGCAAGTGTTTCCAGGACCAGAGGTCACCTACAGCGACTTCCTGGATGCCATTGACCGGCGTGAAGACACATTCTACGTGGTCTCCTTCCGGCGGGTGAATTTAACGGGCTGGGAAGCGGAGGATTTGTAATGGCTATTGCCCCATGTCCCTATCAGTATACCCCACTAATACTCCACTAAATATTTTAGACACTATTTTATATAACATTAAAAACACAGTATCAGTAATAGGTTATTATGAAGAGTTACATTTGAATCTGAGCCTAATTCTTTATCCTTAAAAAGTGGATATAAAATTTTTTTTATTCAGCGAGTGTTTTAGCCAAAGTGACTGAATTGAGAGAGTAGGTCCAACAACCACTGAAGTATTTAGGGTTAAGTCTCTTGCTCAAGGGCACAATGGTGACATCACTCTGCTGATTCTGGGATTTGAACTGGCAACCTTCCAGTCACAGGCCAGAATTCTAATGCACTGCCTCTCTTCTGAAAGCAAAATCTGAAATAAAAATGCAAAATATACCGAATTAGTCATTTTAGTTAGTACTACACTTTATTTAGCAAGTCCTCTGTACATAGTGACTAATACAGCTGTCCTTTCAGCCAAGCTTAATAGTGCCCTCTGGTGGTGAGACAGCCAGCCATACTGACACATACTATATTTTCCCCCGCAGGACCACTTACTGCTGCCGGCCATCAGCCACAACAAAACCACGCGGCCCAAGATGTCCCTGGTGATGCCGGCCATGTCCGTTAATGGTAACTATCTGTCATTTCCAGAAACGGTACCCCTGCGAGAGCAGAATCCCACTGTGATCTCTACAGGACCCTTCTTTCTCTCTCTGTCTTACTGTCTCTCTTTGTCTTTCTCTGCTTGTATCTTTCTCCTTGTCTCTCTTATTCTTTCTGTCTTCTGTATTTCTCTTTTACTCTCTCTCTCTCTCTCTCTCTCTCTCTCTTTCACTCACTCACACTCTCTCTCTCTCTCTCTCTCTCTCACAGAGAGCATGTACGAGTCCTCCCAGGGCTACGAGATGATGATGCAGGTCGACTGCGAGGTCATGGATACCCGCATCATCCCCATCAAGGCCTCCGCTGTGCCCCCGTCCCTGCGGGACCCCCCACCACCTCCCCCCTCCCATCACCACACCAGCAACCACACCTCCTTCCGTAGCCGTCACTCCCACGGCTCCGGGCAGGCAGCAGCGACTGCTGGCAGAAGGGAAGCGGACTATTTCATCAGCCAGGAGGGAGGTGTTTGAGAGTAACGGAGGCGAGGCAGGCGTCCCGGAGGGAGGGAGGGGGGGGGCAGGGTGCAGGGAGGGGCAGGGACACTGAAGGGGGAATGTTTTGAACAGGTTGGGCGTGTGCAGTAGATGTGGGATGGGGGGTAATTATTATAAGAACTATGTAAGACACAGCGTTCTAGCACTGTATTCCAGCGATGGAGGAGTACCTTTCAGGATACTGTGTGCTACCTATGGAGTGTCCTGAACATCATTCTGTGTATATAATTTTTGTTTGTTTGTTTGTTTGTATCGCCAGTGCGCGTGTGAGGCAGCTAAATGGCTTATCTGTGTAAATCGAAACCCCCAGCGATCGTTCCCCTAGACACGTCTGCGCCCTCTCTGGCCTAAAACGCCCCTCTGCCGGTCCGGGAGTGACAGCCAAGCAGGCGTGGCTGTTACTCGCTCCGTGCTGTTCAACCGCAGAATGAAATGGAAGCAGCCTACGGTCCATTGCACTTAAGGACATTAAAGTAAAGAGTGCAGAGGAGGGGGCTGAATGTGGTTCTCATAAAAGCGAGTTCTGTAAAGTCTTGTTTGTACATTTTGTCGGGCGTTTTTCTTAGTTTGGTCGTGACCCAAACCCTGTGCAATTCTGCTTGTTGATTGTGAAGTCCTGCTCACCTTTTCACTTCCCACAGTTGTGCAACTGCTGTGATACCGGTTATACAATGAAGGGTAAAAGCCTTATTTAAAGAGAGTCCCTGCTGTAAATATCACGGTAATGTTCATATTTCTGCTTGTTTGTGTGTTTGTCCTTGAAGAAGGAAAAAAACAAACAAAAAAAAATTTCTCTGTTAATCTGCCCGTCAGTTCGCAGGGACGTGCTTCTGGTGAATGAGGAAAGACTGCAGGGGAAATGGGCAGGTGGGATCTGTTGCAATCCTGTCTGGACAGTTGGGGGCGTTGTGTGAACCCACAGAAGTGTTTTTCCACTGGCCCCATAAACGGCTAATTCCCTAGAATGGCAAATCCTTGTAAATAGTAACGCTGATTATTTTTATTTGTTTTCTCTCACTTTCTTGTGTTGCCAGTCAGATACACGATGCATTTAAAACTTTTTTTTGTTCTGGAACTTGATTTTAATAGAAAAGAGGCATTTTTTAATTGGTGTGCGGGAGGCATGGACAAATTCAGCCGCAACCTAAGAATAATTATAGTGTTGCAGCCTGATCATAATTCTGGTGCTTTTATGTTAATGGGATTAAAATGTTCCAATAAGTCACCATTTTTAAGGATATTCTCTTAAAATGTTTTATAAAAAGTCATGCAGCCTAAATTGGGTATGAGAATTGATTTTTATCTTACTGTTATATATATAATATAATATAAAGTTTGTGTTGAAAGGGTCTCTTAAAGTCTCTTGCCTTGATACATTCGGACAATTCTGGCTCTTATTTGAAGCACTTGTGCCACAACTGACTGACAGACCATTTTTATGTTGGAAACACACGGTGATGGGGGAACAGCTAGTAAACTCCGAATGCTGCAGATTTATGCTGGGATTTATGGACCTGCACATTCCTCCCCACCCCAGTTCCCTCACATGCGTACCTTCACACCGGCAAACTGGGACACGGGTCAGAATAACAGCGATAAAAATTCCTGATGTTACAGCACTAATGACCCTGAACAGACACCCTGGCTTCATGACCCTATGGTCAGTCTCCTCAGAAACGCACATCCAACACAATATATGACATTTCCGTTGTTATAAATCACGTGATTATTGGGGTTGCAATGTAAATATCTTGTATTTAATTGTTAAATTTAATTTTCTTAAAAATGTCTTTTTTTTTTTAAAAAAAAAAGTCATCTTTCCCATAGGTGTCTGTGGTATTTTGAATTTCCACCCTCTTGTTTGTAGACCAGACCAATTTACTAATAAAAAGACGATTAGAGGAAAAGTAGTTTTCCTGTTCTTGAGACTGTTGGCTGAATTGTGGACCAGGGCTCCAGCTGCCCGCTCCTCCAGCTGCCTCTCGTCTCGCCGTAACAACTGAGTGAAAACAGCTGGCTTTTTGGGGTTTAAGGTCATGTGACTCTGAGGCCGCTGTTTTAAATAGCAAGACGCTCAAATTCCCCGGCGACTTCATGCCAAAGGTGCAGCTATCGCTTCCTAATCACAAAGCAGGACAGAAATGCCATTTCTTTAGCTTTATTACCAATTACCAATCACGGTTGGGCTTAGGCTTTCCGAGTCTGATTTAGTGTCTTAAGAGATGATCAGGTTTCTAAGCAAACGATCCATTCGATGTCTGTTGTTTTAAATCTGGTACGCAGATCGGTGTTTGTCCCGGACAGCGTGCTACTTTCACTTTGATTTCAGGGAAGGGTATTACATCATCCCAAATAGGAACGCACTACCGGATACAAAACGAACCAGAAAGTTATTAAAATTCAAGCTTTCAGACTCACGCAAGAAATCTTACGGCAAATCTGTATTATTCCATTATAAACCTAAAATTAGCGACAGCAGAAACGTTGGGGTAGTGTTGGGGTAGTTTGCAAACCCTACAAATTTTTTACAAGGCAATACAACTGCTATGAACATGTAAATGCGTGTGTATGTGTATGTGTATGTCTCTAAGTGACAATCTGACTCCATCCAGCTGCCCAAAGTTGACAAGCCTGATAATACACTCTAATATTGTTCTGTCATTAAGTATTAGTCATGGAGACAAACAGGAAGTAGGATCGCCCTTAGGCAAGGTGCTCTCAGACGAGAGCTGCCAGGTCGAACAGCTGTGTGTTCATAGCGCCGTTTACTGCCAGATCTGCTAATAAGGATGCATTCCAGGTGTCCTTTTGTTGGGAGTGTTGGCCAGTAAGACGCTGCCTGGCATGGAGATGGAAAAGGGCACTAAGGTTAGCAGCAGCAGCAATAAAATTTCAGGAGGCAGAATAATGGGAAGATTGTGGTGATGACATTAGAGTCGTTATAAATTCTTAGCTGTACACAGCTGTCTTGTGACGGGGCACAGGAGTATAATCAGCCTTGTAATGTTCTTCAGTCCTGCATGGATGGTCTTGAGTTTCGCATTTACAGCTGCAGTCCATGTACCTTACCTGGCATTCCCACATTCACCAGTCACCAGCCACACACACAAACTGACACTAGGCCTCAGACGAGGATCCTTCTGGCTACCTGTCAAGGTGGATACCTGCAGCTAGAGGGCACTGCAGCTCTGTAATCAGGAGCAGTCAGTGGAACTGCGGGGGTGGGGGGGGGGTGCAAGAAAACTTCATTTAGGAAAGTTTCAACTGATTATTAAAACAGGTGAAAACTACATTGAAGCCAGAGGTTAAAAATGTAAAAATAGCAACAAAAAAAAGGATTCATCAACCAAATTCTTATCATATTAAAATAGCATACAGCAATTGTAAACAAAAAGTTACAAATAAGAACTAAAAGATTTATGCATGTCAGCCCAGTTTCCCTGTGCAGAGACCGGGGACAACATCATTTTCCCTTTCTGACATCCCTACATGCAAATCACTGTCAATTATGAATAAATACAGTACGTCTTGCAATAAAGATATTTTACTTTGACAGAGTTCACAGGTTTTCTGTGTGCACAGCTGGATGAGTTGAGGTCGGGTCGAGCACTTGACGTAAGGGTCCAGAGATACCCCCACACACACGCACACACACACAGTTTGCTATTTGAATCTGTTTCCAGTCACTGGAGCTGTCGTGAATGCTTCAGCATCTGCTGCCTGTTAAGCCAAACGCTCTATGCAAAAAACAATGTAAAGTATACCGTCTCGACATTCCCCCTTTAAGTACGTCGCTGACATCGAGTCTCGGGGGAGATGCGATGGTTTGACTGTGATATGTAATGTATTGAACATCTGTGCAATAAATTAATCTTTCCAAAAATTTCCAATGATAGACTGATATCTGACTATAGATAAAAGACACCACCTCAGGCCAAGCATTACATTAAGTCAGTGTGTCCTTGTGATGTGTAATGATTTTGTAAATGAATTCACATGGCCTACACTTCTGAGGAAGTTTAAGAGTGTTTAAAAGGAAAGTGAACTGATTAAAATATGAACACAGTGATAAACAGTGACTAAGAACAGGAGTCAAATATACTTTCTGCTCACTGTGCCACAAAGAAAATGACAAATGGAGAGAGATGAGGAGGGGGGGTTTGGCATCCCTAAGCCTTTTGGACGAAGTGACCGTTCATCGTCATGCCAACAGCTGAATTGAAAAAGAGAGTCAGAGAGGGAGGACAGGCAGACTAGCAACCCCAAGGGAGAGGACACCCAGAGGAAGTAGCATATGATAATGAGCGGTTGCCCCTGACAACTGTCATGGATGGAAACTCATTAATGAATTTGCTTAACAAGATTTAAAATCCCCATGACATCATTTCCTTATTGTGTGGCTTTCAAATGGTGATGTCATGGCGAATATATTAAGAGTGCCTGATGTTATATAAAAAAAGTAGCGTGTGCTTTTTTCATGATACATTTTGGCATTGATGATGATTAGCCTGAAATCAAAATTGTGTGTGTGTCTTGCTCTCATGGACTGCCTCTCCTTTTTATTACAGTTTCCAGTCATTATCTTATTTCTCAGAAGACTCCTTGAATAGCTCTAATCCCTTCACACACAAGCAGTTGGTCCTCCTCTTTCTTCTCTTTTTTCGGCCCCAGACTTTGCTGGCCATATGACGGTACGTACCTCTTTCCCCTTGAAGGGGACGAAGTAAATCCAAAATAAACAAACACAGTATTTGAGTAGATGGAGCACTGGAATACGTAATTGTATGCTCCAGAAAGGTCCCGTCGCCATGGGATCCGGTCGGTTCACCAAACACCGCAAGCCTTAAAGGGACACATCTCACAAGACTTAACTAGGGAGGCCCTCATCCAACCTGGTGAAAGACCAGTATTTGTACTGGCCTCCCTTTCCAAATGGTGCGTCTGGATGGCACTAAAGACCAGCCATGCGGAACAGGACACCTTGTTAGCACTCTGCCACTGGTAGAGACCCGGAGTGTGCGTGTGCGTGTGCATGTGCATGTGCATTCACGCGCGTGTGTCTCTGGCGCGAGGCCATCTCCCTCCACCTTGTCTGGATGATAGTTTAGTCACGCACGCCTCCTTGCAGCTTTATAGCTAAATGCATTTTGGTTTCTCCTGCAATTGTAGGTCATGGCACACGCCTCAAACCATGACTCTTCAGACCTGCCAGCAGCTTAAAGGCTGTTATTTCCAGGGTGCATAAGTCAGTCTTCGGTTTTCAACCGTCTGTCTTTAAGTGCACCTCCCGCTCATTTTACTCAATTGAGTTCTCTTTCAATTTTAGTCTATTCAGTCTGCTTGGCTAGGTCGACTGCAGTGGAAACTCACTATTTTATAAAAACCTGGCCTGCTGATTTACAACTGTGAGCCAGACTGGGTCTTTGTGTTGACCGTGTGTGTGTTTGTGTGTGTGGAGTTATTTTACACATCTGAATGTGTGATCGCCAGCAGAAATGCAGGAGATAAAACATGTCTGTGATTTGTCCTACACGGTTCCCTCGTTATCCACGGCACGGGGCCTCTGTAGACACTGAAGACACACTTACAGCACTTTTTCGCACATTGGTGTGATAGTGTGGCATGCGAGGAGCGGGCATGCCATGGAGATGTGTAAGGAACAACGCCTGTGTGCACGTTTGTGTCTTGTTGCACGTAGCATGATTGACCTTCTTGTGACGAGTGACGGAACAAAGACTGCTATATGACATGGCCTTTTCTCCAGCAGTGCTGAAGAATTTCCATAATCACAATTAGATCCTGTTTACTATCTCTTCTTTGTCTTATTTTGAACATCTGGGAACTGTTCGGTGATGTTGTGGTGCTGTTAAAATGCCTCCATATGTATAAATAACAGCTTTTGCTTTTCTTTTTAAATATTTCAGGGAATTATCTTAGTAAAAACATTGTGGATTGCATAAACAATGCAAGGTAATGGATCCGCACTGGAGTGCCAGAAATGGAAGCTGCGAACAACGCTGCCACGGTTACCATTGTGACATCGTTGGAAATTCTAAGCCGAAGCCCCATCTTAAATCTTGTGATAATTTGATTCCAAGTGTGACATCACCGCAAGAAACTGGAAATTAGCGGCAGCTCACAGTGTGGTATTACCATAATCAAAGTCAATTAATATCCAGCAGCCCTCATTCAGGATGTTTATATTCCACACAGATTCTGTGTCCCTTTAAATGTCTTCACCATAGCTATCCGTGACGGATCTTAGTTTCAAGGTGTACAGTATAGCCCCAATCACAGCGGTTCACCTAGGAGCCTAACCTTTAACCTGCAATATTACATTTACTACAGTGTGCAGTTTGCAGGCACATTTTTCTTCCAACATGATTTACACAGCTGATAATTTTACAGTTTCCACGTTTTATGTGACTCGCATGACCTGGTCTGAGTCTCTAAGTTGCCCATTTTAGCGTGAGTGTGTTTACACCCTGCGATGAAATGCCCCCACGTTCCTGGGCTTCTCTTGCTTTCGGTCCTGCGTTTCCTGGGAGTCCAGGTTCACCATGACCCTTTGGAAGTTAGATACTCTGCACCAGTTGTGATTATGCAGTGTAGGACACTCCTTCAGCTTCCCAGTCTGAGAGTCTGGACTGCTGGTTGGCGGAGGGGGAGGGGGGGCTTTATTTTGCCTTACCCTGGGCTGAGACTGATAGCTTTAGCATGAGACTATTCCAGTTCTGCTGCCACAGGGGTGCACGCAGGTTTACTGTGACTTCCCCAGGTTTACTGAGATGTCCCTGCGGTCTGCTGGAAACTGTCTGTGCCGTTTGTGACCCTGGGTGAAGTCAGAGGGGCTGAAAGTCTGGCTTTCCTGTAGCCCTGGCATAGAAGTACGTTTCCGCTCGACTTTGTGTCCATCTGCCATATATCTGAGGCACCCCTTTTGCCCTCTGTAGGGATGGTCCATCTGCAGGCTGCTTTTCAGATTAGCGGAGCCTGTCCCTCAATGCGATTAGTGTGTATGGGTCTGCGTGCGTGTGAGCTGAAGTGTGTACATTCCTCTCTCCTGCCCTCCCTCAAATCTCAGCTGAAAAAGCCATTATCTCAAATCAATACCTTAAGACTTATTTAATCCCAATTAATTCTAATTAACCCACATATGACAGTTTTATTTGATACCCTGCTTATTTTAACTATTTAGTATTCAGACAGAAGCTCTCTTTATACATTTCCAAGCAAAAAGATAATATCAGCTATACATATGGCATTATTTTGTGTGGCAGTGTGACTACGCATATATGACAAGAGTACTTCACCTGATATGATATTTGTGTTTCACGTTCTGTCCTATTATGTTTTTTTTCTGTCTCTTTCCCAGTTTCCTAAAATGTAAACACTGTCTGTGTCACCATTTTGGCTCCAACGAAGTAATTGTCTGCTGGAATTGAAAAGAGAGAGAGAGAGAAAGAGAGAGAGGATT
This sequence comes from Brienomyrus brachyistius, assembly GCF_023856365.1. NCBI lineage: Eukaryota > Metazoa > Chordata > Actinopteri > Osteoglossiformes > Mormyridae > Brienomyrus > Brienomyrus brachyistius. The sequence goes on from NC_064555.1 coordinate 72,833, forward strand.
TGTTTTTATGGAGCACTCATTGGTGTGTGTTCGTGTGTGTTCGTGATAGCGTGTGTGTGAGTGTGTGTGAGTGATAGCGTGTGTGTGAGTGATAGTGTGTGTGTGAGTGTGTGTTCGTGATAGCGTGTATGTGAGTGTGTGTTCGCAATAGCGTGTGTGTGAGTGTGTGTTCGCGATAGCGTGTGTGTGAGTGTGTGTTCGTGATAGCGTGTGTGTGAGTGTGTGTTCGCGATAGCGTGTGTGTGAGTGTGTGTTCGCGATAGCGTGTGTGTGAGTGTGTGTTCGCGATAGCGTGTGTGTGAGTGTGGAAACCTGCAAAATAAGCAGAGAAGTGAAGGTTGGCAGCAATTCAGTGATGCGAAGGAAGGATTGTAGCAGAGGGCAGTTGTCCATTTTGGCTCATTGTGTTTGCGCTTATATCTGTCCCAGCAGAGAGTATAGAGGGGACAGGAAAGCAGAGAGAGACAATATCCATCAACAGGCTTTTATATCGGAGGTCAGGAGGAATATAAACAACATTTTCCCCTGAAGAGAAGTTTCCCTTCATTGTAAATGTACATGAAGAGAATAGAGGACAATGTTTGTGGAACACATAAGAGAGGAAGAGGAGTAAAGCAGGAGTAAAGACATTTTGATAGGTGGAAGACAAGGAGGAGGAGGACTGAGGCAGGAAAACATAGATGGTGGACATAGTGTATCGTACACACATCTGATCTCTGTGTCTGCAGCTTCACGTGATTTATTCACTCAAAGTGTTTTGGAAAATTGTGGAAGATTACGGTCACGGCAATAAAGTCACTCTAAGTTTTGAGGGGGACTCAAGGAGAAAAAGAGAGGTGAGGGTGGGGGTGGCAGGAAGGGGCATGGGGGTGCAATTGAAGGGACAGTAAATCTAATTTGCAGAAAAAGATGGAAATAAACACTCATCTGGAAAGACTGGCTCCTTAGAGGAGGAGGAGGTGGCTGCAGAAAGACTGGCTCCTTAGAGGAGGAGGAGGTGGCTGCAGAAAGACGGGATTAATGGTTTTTCATTTGTTTTAGAAGACCATTACACTGCAAGTTCTGGCACTAGGTGTTTTTCAGTTCTGTTTTGATGGACTGGACTGCCATTTGACTGCTGGTGGGTGAGCAGGATGAGCTAATCCAGGCTCAAAAGCCCTGAAACTCCGTCATGTCTTGCAGCGTATGTGAGCTTAAGCAGCCAGAAGTCTATATGTGGTCACTTCTGATCAGCCTTCTTCTTAAGCCTTGTTGGCTTGATGTGCTATCCAACCTGTGTCCAAGCCATGTTGGTTTTGTGTCATTTCTGCACCAGGAATGAAGCTGAGCTTTTCTAACAGGCTAATGAAGGAAAGAAGAATCAAAACAGAAATTAAAAAAACTAGGGACATACAGAGATGCTGCAAAATTTTGGAATTAAAAACTGTTTAAAAAATTCTATGTTGGCTCGTACGTCCATCCATCTTATTTTCCAGGTGCTTTTGCTGGTCAGGGTCACTTCGGGGCTTGGGGGCCATCCCAGGCCGCACAGGGTACAGGGCTGGGGTATGCTCTAGATGGGATCCTAGGAAGGTTTTAGATTCATCCATCCATTTTCTATACCGGCTTGTCGTATGCAGAGTCACCAGGGACCAAAGTTTATACCAGAAGCTCCACCAACGACGCATGGAGAACATGCAAACTCAAGCAGAGCAGATACCCAGTTCCTGGGCCAGCAGTGTCAGGCATCAGTACTAACCATTGCACCACCGTTAGATCCTTCTGCATATATTCAGCAGATACTTGCACCAGTAGAATGTTTGGTAATGCTTTACATTAACTGCACCTTCATAATACCTGTATAATGCATTCATAGAACATTCAGTGCTGTAAACAGTAATGTTTGTTATTGATGTATATTAAAGCTGCTATAGCATGTTAATGTATACTTATGAATGTTCTATGAGTGCTTATGAATGTAAAGCATTGCCGGATATTTTGGGTTACACGATTCTGCTGACATTCTAAAATGAGTGCTATATGCTCACCTACCGCTTGTCGTCAGTGTTTCAGGTCATAACACGTCTCACGATTCAATGAATCCCTCACTTGGGAGCTTTCCGTATTGAAAAAGGTAGTTATTTGTCCAGGGGAAGTTGTCCACTGGAACTGTCTTCCTTGATCATTTTGTGGTCATGCAGTAAGGTTAAACAGTGCTGGCTATATTTCCCCAGCAAGAGGTGAACTCAAGGTGATTCCCTGTTCCTGCATATGTGCAAGAACAATGTCAGCATGTCCAACAGGGCCTGGACAGGAGAAGCAGGAGAAAGTAGCAGATGTTCTTCATCAGGATATAGAAGCTTCAAAGTATGATAATAACAGAAAACATGAAATTAAAGCAAGAAGCTGCCTCAGCTTCTGTTCAAGTCTGGTGATGGATTGGCTGAGGCAAGTTTGGGTTGGGGTTAAAAATTGGCTGTAGACTTTTGCCCAAACAATACCAACACTCAAGCCTATAATAATTTAATCCAGGGAGGAGGTTCTCCCACGATTAATTTTGTTGATCAGAGGGGGATCCTGAATGGATTTTTCTGAGTTGGGGGGAGGGGGTATTTCTAATGAGAAATTTTGGTGTCCTGTAAACCCATCAGCATCTATCCACTGGGAAGATCCCAGATGGTCAGTCCAGCCCTGGGCAGGGGTCACAGGGTACTTACTCTTACCCCCAGCCTGTGGAGAACCAGCCTTCCTGACTTTGCAGAAACCAACAGAACTACTGTGCTCTCATAGGGTGTTCAGGTGGTGCAGCTGACAGGGGGCCTGCTGGGTTCAGAGGTCATGACCACCATGCCTCACAAATTCAGACAGTCCAAACTGTGATAGATGATAGGACATGGATCCGCACCATCTCCCATGCCAAAGCCTGAGCGCAAATTAACAGTGCATGGGGGAACACACAGAGAGTGACATAATGACCAAGGAATGCGGAGGTTGTTCCGGAAGGAAAGGGACACTCAGCACCAAGCAATGTATGACGCTAGTGGAGGGGGGGGTGGATAATAGATTATGTGTGAAGAAATGTCGTCATGCTTCCTACAGAAGCGCCAACAAACAAGTAAAAACTCTACCCTTAAAATAACAGACGGGAAACTCTCACCTGGAACCTATTAACCTGACATCTGTGTTTCATGGGGGAGGGACTTTCTGGGGTGGGGGGTGCAGTTATTTGTCCCCAATAAATGGTTCCCCCCACCCTATGGCCATATGTTTTGCAGTGATGGGTTTAACAGCCGCTGTGAAAAATGCATCGCTAATATTGGACAGGCACCGGTGTGTACACGATGCAGGATGGTGGCAGCCACGTTTATGACGAGCACACTGTCCCAGAGGTGCAGACACATCAACGCATGTGAACACTAACACAGCCCAGGAAACACACAGAAAATGTATCAAAGCCATATGAACGCTGTAAATTCTTATACATTTTTCTCAAAAATGTTTCCTGGAGCTCATATTTATAAAAAAAAAAAAAAAATGTGTTTATTAGATTATCAGATTACAGATGAATAAAATCAAGACATTTATTACTTATTAATATTATAATATTTTATTATTATTAGGTTTCTAGGATTTTCCCACTAAGTTACACTCTTGAAATTGCACTCTAAAGTTTCCTACTGGGATCTACTTAATTTCTTGTTCTTTTATTGAATATTTCTTTTGGAATATTTATAAATATCTATATATATTAGGTATATACTCTGCTGAGAAGGTTTCATAACAAATGAGAAATGAAATCATAAGGCTTAAAGTTATTAAAATTAAGTGGCAAATTTCACATACAGTTTCTGTGATTTTCACTTATTGTTTCTGACAGGTGGAGCACGGAAGGTAGCAGACAGACAGCAACGGAGAAAAATGAGAGAGCGACACAGGGTATGGCGGGGGGGCGGGGGCGGGGGGGTCATACCTTCACCAGCTCCTGGGGTGCCTCTGAAAGCACAATTGTTCACTGAAATATGGTGCGGGTTCACAGCCTCAGCTTGGCTTCACATGCTATTTATTTTTGTGCCTCCATTTTTGGCTTTTTCTCTTTGGAGAAATCGAACCTTAGAGAGTCCTCTGTGTTTGGAATCAAATGCACTTACATGACCGAAGGCGGGGAGCGGGATACAGGCCCGGAAGAGAGGGTCAGTGTAGCGGGGATGCCGGAAAAGTCAAGCTAACTCTCTCTAGCCAATTTTGTATTAACCTTGGCAAAGTAAGAGGAACAAGAGTAACACATAGAGGCACTACTGGAAGTTAAACTCAATGCCGAGCGAGAGAAGTAGATGGGATGGTGTAGGCCAGTGGTGGGGGTTTTAGGGAGGACATGGTGCTGCAAATGCCTGATCCTTAAGGACCAGACCCTGACATATACTTACGTAGTATTCTAGTCCTAGAGAAAGGTTCCAACTCAGGTAGTGCAGGAGCACAACCCACCTCTGCTATTATATCCCATTCAGTAGCAGCTTTCTTCTTGCCATTGCCACTACACCTCCCGTTTCCCTTCAGCCAAAGGGAATGAAGCCCTCTGGCATTTTGGGGTGTACTGTAGGTGCTTCCCCTTCCTCTGGTCATCCTCTACATCCTGAATTGGGGGCAATTCTAGAATTTGAGCCCAGGGTGGCCACTTTGAATCTGAATATATACAGGACAATAATTTTTCATGGGGGCTGAGACAAAAAACTGAAGCCCCCCTAAATATCGCCTAAGCCCTGGCTGTTCCCTGTGTTCATGTCTCCCCTGATCACCCCCCCATTTCACTTCCTCTCCATATGCATCTGCCAGATTCCCCACCTCCTATTTTTCCCAAACGGTCGGCTTCTTCCCGGCCGTGTTCATTCTCTACTTATCTCTACAATGAAGGTCTTTCACTTCCACGGAGACAGAGGGCGTTTTCATTACACTCTCCGCACTGAAATTCACCGTCTTCCTGCTCTTTTCCCGGTGCTCCCTGAACTTCTTTAACATACCATGACTTTCTTATACATACATCTCCATCCGTCTTCCATAAGCACTTATCCTGTAGAAGGTCGTGATACACATGGCACCGATCCCAGGAAACACAGGACACAACAAGGTGACCAAGCTTTCATACCCAACCAGACACTCCACACACACAGAGCTGAGGGTAGGATGCAGAGAGAGGTGAAAGCATAATTCAATCTACTAAGCACCACCACCACCTTATACAGACATATAGATGTACATAAGTATTTATTTCCGAGAAACACAATAGTCTGGCCCATTCCCAGGACCCATCAGGCCCCATTGACTCTTTGAGTTATGTAGTATCATCATCCTGATTAAAGAAATCCGTAAATAGATTAAATGGTATTAAATGCCATGAACTTTGATGACCTGATTGATTAGATCCAACTGGGCTGGGCTCAGACTTCATGTCTTAAAATGTTCCTTCACCTTCATTGGTTGGAACCCTGATGTTGTCTTCCTGTTTCCAGACCTCAGCTGGACAATATTACTGCTATCATGAGTGGTGGGGATGTTGCCATGTTTTAAAGTCAGCCTCCTTCTTTCCATTTCTCTCTGTCTCAGGGGGGTAGACAGCCGTCGCTCCAGGTAGTTTCTTGATGTTCTTCCAGTGTCTCCTCTTGCCGTCTTAAAATTGACAAAACAGAATTTATCCCGAAAGTCCCCAACTTGCTCTAACATGCAGCGAAGACACACCGCCGTATCTATGGCGGTGCCGTACTCACATGGCACAGCCCTGTAGGCTGTTTATCCAAACTCACCCCTAAGTTACTGCTGTGTGTCAAGAGGCGAGCAGAGGTGGACATTTCAGGTCCAGAAAGTAAAAATCCAGACCAGGATTTTGTTTCAACCCACAGCTCACAGTCATACAGTACTAAAGTGGTTGGTTGAAACAACATCCTGGTCTGGATTTTTACTTTCTGGACCTGAAATGTCCACCTCTGGAGGCGAGGGCCTTACACTGCTGTGAGTTCCCATCTGCAGTTATCATGCTTATTGTTAGATACTCCCTCCATTGACAGTGACTGTAAAAGGACGCATTAGCATAAACTTTTAAACGCTAAATTAGCTGAAGGGGATCTGTCTATTGTACGGAAATGGCAGCTGCAGCTCGGCCATATTTTCCATAATGTGGCGCACATGCGCTACGGGTATGCGCACTGTAAACAAACAGGGTCCGACATCGTTCCTGGGGTCGCACAGCAGCCCTGCTTAGAGCCCCAAAGCTCAGACTCAGTGGAAAGTTTGATTCCAGGAGAACATCTCCCTTGTGGTCAGAGGTGTGTACCCACAGGCATGCCTGGCCCAAACCCTGGAACTGACCACGTTTGAGGAGGCAAGGTCTGGGTCGGAGGTACTGGCAATGGAACAGATGGCGCCGTAAGAGGAGAGTTAGCTATGAAAATAGAAAAAATATGGGATTGCTAATCAGTCACTAGTTAGCACTGCAACTAGCAAATCAACTCATGGAATACAAGACTGGAACAGGGTGGCCGCACACTGGAGCCCTTTAAAGGCAGCAAGCATTGCTTTGTATGAGACCTTGTTTATGGGGTGACATTCACAGTGCCCTTTGACTGTACTGATAAAGTGGTTGAAAGACAGACAGGGGCAGCAGATAACGTCCTACCTCTGTAGGGTCAAAGGTCATGGGGTAAAATCCAGGAGTGCCTCCCTGGGTCCAGCCCTCAGTGTGGTGCTCAGTAAGATGAAGGTATTCCCGAAACTCGCAGACTTATGTCCAATAAAATTACAGGGATCGTGTCCATGCACCCTGCCCACCCAGGTTGGGGTAGTGAATACTGAAAGGATCGCTTTTACGTCTGTGTGCTTAGTACCTCAGCTGCAAACGGCACCAAGACCAACGTCCTATATGCTGCCACCGAGTGTTGAGATTCCACCTGGGTGCGTCAGGACACCCCATCGCTTAACCACGACTGCCTGTGAACTAAAGCGTCTTTATAACGCCAGAAATGCACTTTTTTTATTTCTGGTAGGGGGCCTGCATAATTTTACTGTTTACAAAGCAGTAGTTAAATTTTATAATGCTGTAATGCAATAATAGCCATGTACATTATAAAGCGCCTCTGAATGAGAACACAGTGAACAGTGCTGCCTTACATTGGATTAGCCAAATGGAAGCAGCTGGAACAACGACTGAAAAAAGCACAAGACAGCAGTGTGTGTCCCCGGGCCGCGGCTTCAGCTCCGGCTGAATGAGCCTTTTCTTCTGAGCATTGCCTTTTGATCGCTGCCACTCTCCTTCACTTGCATGTTACTGTTACTGTAAAATAAAATGGTGAGATGAAGGGCCCCCAAAAGCCTGTATTCATATGACATACATTGGGATAGAGATAATTCATTTCTGCAGGGAACTGATAATTATCATCCTCAGCTTTCTAAATGTAACATTCTAAGTGTAAATGCTGTGGAAATTACTCTACATTCCAGCAGACTTTAAATGGTCCTCGAGCCAAAAGGCCAAGCTCCCAGCTCACCCAACCAATCAAAATCCTGCCTCAAAGTGAGAGAGTGATGCTAATAGAGAATCCAAGAGCTTCACTACAAAATCCTATGCTAGTCAACAGCCAGTGCTCCGTGACGTTTATGTCAGTGTAATGAGTGCCGAGGAATGAATGGGAGGGGTGAAGGCAGGTCTGCCAAAGCATGTGGAATTACCCAGCAAAAGGATTAACCTATGAGGATCAACTGTACAGTTCAGAGAGCCAATTAAACTTTTGCCTCGGCACAAGGGGGTTATGTCATCGGTACAGTAGGCTCATATACATTCCACAAACCTGCCCCCCCAACCCAAATATCCCTCAGCAACCTCAGTCCCCAGACTGGCATGAATGGCTGAAAATTAATGGTGCCACTGCATCTACATCTAAATTGTCCTTTTACTAAATTCCCATTAGATTTCGAATCACTTCTAAGGCACCATAAGGTCCCCCCTGGCCTGCCTGCCTGCCATTAGTGCCACACACAGTCCAAAAGATCCTCTTAATTCACATGGCGCAGATTTTCTTTGAATTAATAGACCGTACAGCAATAGTCTCTAAGTTATAAGGCCAAATGCTCATATACAGGGACTGATATAGTGGGTACACTGTTATACCGTATACTTGCACATATACAATCCTCCTATGACTGATACGCATTTCTGACAATTTTACGTGAGCATACAGAAAGTCCATTTCTTTCATGTGGGTATATGCCATCTACTTGTGTATACCCATCACTGCACCTCTGTATACAGGTTGCCTAATGAATAAGTACTGACCTTTAACACTTACAACCATATTTGTGGTTTGTACCTTATCAGCATGAGTTTGGGTTTCAGTTGATTTTGTTCGTATTTTTCTCTTTTATTAACCTCATGAGGTTTTGGTTTCTTTGCTGTACTGCCATCCGACCCTTTTACACTTAAATTTTTACCTTTGTGAAAATGAATATCTCTTTGTAATGTCAATCTTGTAGTAATATTATTCAATTTAGAGCAATGTTTGCCAGCCCCGTCCTTGGGGAGCAGCAGACGCTCCCAGTTAAACCTGGACCGTCTGTGGGCCCTGAGGACTGGATTGGGAAACGCTGGTTTAGAGCAACTGGTGCAGGAAGGGTGTCCTTCAAACAAAAAATAAATTTAGTGGAAATATGCTTAGATTCAGATAGATATTTATTTACTGTATATTGTATCTTAACAATTGGTGGTGACTGCATTTCATCCAGTGTTTGGAGGCATGCTGAAGGAGACTTTCGCAGTGTCTAGCTGTGCAATACCCATTAGCTATTTTCAGCAACAATCTTCCTGCCCACCACCCCCTCAATCTAGAATGGATCGCTCCTAAGTCTCTGCTTTCAGTGCCTTACTGCAGCTGTAAAAGGGCTTGAGGACACACCTTGCTGTCCATTACACCTGGGGCTCCCAATCTTTGAAAGACCAAGGACCTGCATGCTTCGTGCAAGAAGTTCACAGGCCAGAGGCCTACATAGAATTAATAGGAAAATACTGTGAACATCATAGCCTGTTTGCTAACTGCTATGATGGGGGTGGGCAGTGGATTAATTGGCTTTAATAATATTATTGGATTTAGTAATATTATTAGTTTACACTTTTTTTCATATGCACGTCAGTGGTTGTAAATAAGGTGCAGCTTGGGGTGGGAGCCCCTGCATCACAGATCTAATCTTTCTAGTGTCTAGACTCCACCTTAGCGGGGCCACTAGGGATTTTGGACCCCATGAAAGTAAATCATACTGGGTCCCCCACCAAGACAAAAAAATGAAACATAGCTGCTTTTAATGTATTTCTTCTTATTCCAATAGTTGAAAATTATTAGTTTGTTCATGTAAATGTAACTTTTTTATTTATGTTTATGGTTGAACCTATTTTTTTGTTGGTTAAACTGAATAAATAATTAACTTTGAGGCAACGTTAAAAATATTGTGTGACTGATATTCAAATATTTTAAGCTGATTCAACATTTCCAATATGTTATATTTTTCAGCGCAAACCAATCAAAATCTGTTCCAAAGTTGGAATCATCCTTTATGGGGGCCCCAGCTCCACCATCTTGAGCTTGTCGGACCTGCAGGTATCTAAATTGATTGATAGCTATTTTAAAAACATCGAGCTATTGCCATCACTACAGAGTGGTCAAGGTTTTATCCCAACAATAACAATTCTCCTTAATGGTCATTCACAGTGGCCAGGCTCAGCTGTAAAGAAACATATTGAATTTAGCAGAGCCTGAGGGGTGGTATGGGTCCGTGTGTTTAAATATCGGAATAAACTGTGTCTCTGGCATGTGTGTGCAATAAATCACTAATAGCAAGTTTTAGGTTTTGTCACTAGTTGGATGAGATGTGAAGCCTTTGCAGAAACTCTTACCTGACAGGCTATGGAAAAAAATCCAAGGCAATTTTAAGCTTAGCTGTAAACAAGATACGTTCCTTTATATAAATGCTGCCCCATTGCCACGCTCAAGCTGAAATCGTAAACATTCAATATGGTGACGCGTCTTCGACATTTTCCAGAAACCCCAGAAAGCTCTGCTTCAAGAAAGTGCTTTTCAATTAATACATCACCAAATGCACGAATGCGTTAAAGCTTCCAGTAAGTGATTCTACAGTCAAAATTTTCCTTATTTTGTTATTTTTCTTTATAGCCTGACCACCAATCCGTTTCCTTTATTTTTAAAAGCATGTCGCCTGGCACCGGGGAGCCATTATGGACAGAATCACATCATGCGTGTTTTCACTTTGTCTCAGATCAGTGGAAAAAAAAATCTGTTGCGCTCATTTCATGTTAAACTGATGTTCAGACTTCTGTTTGATAAATCTTCCCTACATGTGAATGCCAGAGGTGGGGCCCATTCTACGAAGTGAATTAACTGAAACACATTTCTGCGGTCGTTTCTGTCTGTACTTCTTAGGATCTCAACAGTAGCAGAAGTCTCACAAACGATTGTCATTGTATTTTTAGCTATGGTTGACCTGACAGCTAACGAAAATAGAATATCAGCCAACCAGGCACGTTTTTCATTGGCCAACAGGGTGCCAGAAAGCGTTGGACCTGTACCCAAAACTCTCAGTGGGAGCACAAGTCCTGTACCCTTGATGATGACGTCTACCCTGAATTGCAACTATAAAATAAATTAATGGATAATATAGCTGCGCTAATGAGTTCAATTGTAGGTTGTTTGGGTAAATGCTGTTACTAAGTTCTTCAATTAAAGTAAGTAAATGGATGTGCTAGTGATGATGACTGCCAGGGTGCATTTGTCGGCTTTGCTGCACGTCTGTCAGCAGCTCGGACAGCTGGTACATGTGCTGCAATCTCCATGAAGCATTACTGAGCCGGTCAGCGCTGTATGTCACTGTCCGTCTGTGTGCCTTTCAGGCAGCCTGTCAGATACTGATATCAGCCATTCAATGAGGTAATTTGCCCGTGTGCCAGTCTTATAAGATTCATACACATAACAGTTCTGTTGCTCACTGCATGCAGTAGATTAATGGAACTCGTTGGTTCTCTGGGATTAAGGGACCTGGTGCTTTTCATCATGCAGTTTGAAATATTCTCACTGGGCATCCTGCTCCGTGGTAAAGTCTTTCAGGTAGTCTAGTTTTATAGCGCATATATGTGAAAACATAGTTCTGTAAAATAAATGTACTTTTTCACACATTCCTGCGTTTAGAATCGGATTTACACAGTGGCATGATATAAACAAAAATAAATCAGTAGATGACAGTGAAATGGGTTACAATGCTGAAAGAGCACTATTTAGCACGCTGGGGCATGCTCCGTCAATGCTGCATTGTAAAACTGCTACATTTCAGCAAAATACCACCCTTGAAGCTAATTCAAACCAGCAACTCGTCTGAAATTAACGATTGCTGGTAGATATACAGCCCTGCTACCGATGACTCCACTGGGTTTGACTTGCTCATTTTCCGAGAATCAGACTTCAGAATGAAATACGGGATTGGGACGACTAGTCGCCTTTGTCTACACGACCTGGATCACTGAAACAGTTTCAGAAGTGAACGGCTGCTTTGTATCTCACATTTCAGCTCTTGTTTTTTGGCTAGTTTCTCTTGTTGTCACTTTCAAAAGAGAAATTAATAGCTATTATCAAGCCTAAAGTATGAGGACTACGTCTCCTTTAGTGTTTAAAAGGTTGTCAAACTGTATGGGCAATGGGTTTGCCAACGGTCTTGATATTTCCCAAGCACCCTGTATTCCTGACTTTAAAGATGCTTCCAAACAGTGAAATCATTATGAAGCTGATTCTCCTACTATGAATGGCTTAGTCCTCCACAGAAGACCTTTTTTCATGAACAAAGAAACCCAAGCTGTTTTCTCATGAGCAACACGGTGGCATTTTTTCGAAAGAGTAGGATTCGTACCCCAATGTCCTGCCTAAAATTGCCCACTGTGGCCCTTTCAAATCTGGCCTCCTAATCAGCCCCTACTGTATATCTAACTGGTGAATTCTCTCCTGCCCCTTCACCACCGAAGCTACTGTGTGGTGAGAGTACTGGGCAGAATGGCTGCCGTTGCATCATCCAGGTGGGGGCTACACAGTGGTGGCGCTCAAAGTGGCCCCTCATTGGTTCTGTAAAGAGCTTTTGGTGTCTTGAAAAAATGCTGTATAAATGTTACCTTCATTCATTCATTCAGTTCGCAACACTGTCTCCTCCCCCCTCAAGCACTGGAAGCTTTGAATCCCACGTCTGGAGCTTCACGACCTCTTTCTGTTGGGTGGCCTTCAGCTGGCTACTACCATCTGCTCTAAAGCAAAATGATGTCTCTGAGTTGCTCGTAGTGCATATGTGTGCCCCGTGGTTGACTGACATCGCTTCCTGGGTGTCCCCTGTCTTGTGCCCTATGCAACCCGGGATAGGTTCCAAAAAATCAGCTACCCTGTACGGAATGAATAGTTAGAATATAGAGACATAATCACAGATTCATAATGTAATTGCTGAATACTAACACAGTCGATGGTCAGTATTTCTGTACCAGAGGACATATTGACGTAGGTGACTTTTCTGGAATCGGAAAAGGTGGAGATCATTGGTAAGGCGACATATTTGCATGTTACTGTTGTTATTTTGTTGCTTAGCAGATGATTTTCATCCAAGGGGACTTATAATGTGCCCTTTTGGTTACTGTAGCAACCAAAGCATCTGTATGGAATCTCCTCCCTGGACCTGCCTCGTTACCCCTGAGCTGTGAGAGGGGACAGCGACACAACTCCCGCCCAAGAAGGGGGGCAAACAGGAAAGATCCGAAACTGCGGCCGTGCTCCATTTACTTCAGTGGCACATTCATAGCACTTGTGGGAATTAAACAAAATCTCCTTCTGGCAGTTATTAAACATGTTGTCATAGTGCTGTCCTAAATGGGTGTCCGTGTGTGTTGGGTGAGGCCTCCTCATCAGCAGACAGAAATGATGAATGCATCGGCGACTGTGCTGTTTTGAATATTTAGCTTTCCAAGAGCAAAGCACTGTCCAGCAACGAAATGTGTGTGTTGGATATGTCCCCCACCGAAGCAGCGCTGTGGTTTAAAAACATTGCTAATTTGTACACTGTCTCCTGAAAGCCAATGCGATGCGGCACACCCTGACTTTATTACAAACTAGTACTGTTTACTTCAATTTACATGTGTTGGAAGGGGCCTTAGAAAGGGCAGCCAGGACAATTTTTTGCTGGATTTTGAAGATGGATGCTTCGGTGGTGCCGTGGCACGTGGACGCCTGGTGGCTGGCTCCAGTTAAGGCTTGTGAAGACCTCATTATAAACACATGTCATGATAATGTTTCAAACTGAGCATCATACCAAGGGTCTAGTGCTGATAGGCATTTGGATATAAAATAGGCTGCGGGTTGATTTCTGCTGCTGGGTTGACCTGAGATACACTTAGTTGCTGTGTAGCACTGGTAAATAATTATTCATTTTTCTATATTAATGCCAAGATTTTAATAGTTTTTAAAACTTATTGTTTAAAAAAAATCAATGATCGTAAATTAATGCGTGGGTTAGGAAAAATTCTATCTAATTTTTGTAATCAAATTTGATCAACCGCATTTAGATCATGCACAAGATATATTATGTGTTATAAATGGCCTTTCATTTGATAGCTTTAAAGATCGCTGAGTGTTCTGAATGCTCGCCCCATTGTGACGGAATACTGTAAAATGAACAAGACCGTATACAGCCGAAGATGCACATGGGAAGCCGAACAGACAAATATCAAAAAGTCAGCATCAGTGGCATCATAAAGTTTCAGACAGCGGTTCAAAAGACAACACTTATTAAACCCAGTTGTTCAAAACATCTCAGAATTCAGATGTTTTCCGCACATATCTACCGCCCAAGAGGGAACTGCGAAATATTCAGAATTACATCAGAGAGAAAGAAAGGGAGAGTGACATAGACAGAGAGAGAGAGAAAGCGAGAGAGAGCAAGAGAGAGGGAGGAAAAAATTCTTGAAGTATGAGAAAATTTTATTGCTCCCTTCCCCTCTCTCCTTCCCTTTTTCTTTCAGTCGTTCTCTTCCAGCCCCTCCCTCTCTCTTGGTCAGTCAATCAGGGCTACTCAAAACTGAAGGAGGGAGCGTCAGATTGACAGACGGACGCGGAGGGCAACATCTCTGCAGTATCCAGGTAAGCTGATTTTCAAATGACCGTTCAGGAGAGAGATGCTTGAATGCACTTAACACAGTCATAAATGCAGTAATAGCAACCTGCAGATTATGGTGCATTGAATGAACTGGTCTTATCTGAGCACCGGTTGCTCATGACGATTGAGCCTTAGATGGGCATATGGATGCACTCGCCATTGTTCTTTGCATACAGCTGAATCAGGGTGCTGTTACGTGTGCTAATGGCGCCTTACATTTTTTGGGGGTGTACGTACGAGTACCTTGCCTGTGTGACCATCTTGAGATGATGCTGCTGGTTGAGTCCTCGCGCATCTACTGCATGCCTCAGCAACGAATGCACAGAGACCAGGAGGGAGTGAACAGAGAGATTTGAGGAACAGGCAGCCTTCCGAATCACACTCGGTACAAAGATAGAATCATTTAAAGATTTACTACATGGTGCTGTGCATTTTCAAGGTTCTATAGCCATTCTACTGTGGCGTATTTAGACTTTTCAAAAAAGGCCAGCATTTTGAGGGAAATTCACATGTCCTACATCATTAGTCCTCATGGCAGTAGAGTTGGGTAGTTTTCATGGTGGCAGGCATTGTTGTGGGCTTTGCCCTTGTTATTATCGACCTTCCAGTACAACGGTTGGTCTTACAAGGATGGTTAGCCAAGAGTGAAGCTTGACATTGCGTCAGATGGCATCAGTGAGGACTAAATCACAATAAAACCTGAGTGAAATACAGTAGCCCTGTGTAAGGTGCTGACACAAACCCGCTCTCTAGAGCTTCCAGCTTTACGAGCCACTTCCAGCCCATGGAAAATGGACTTTACCTGTTGCGTCTACTCCCACTGTCTCATTCCTCTCTTCACTCGCTGACGTTTTTTCTTTTCTCTGAAAAACAAACATTTCTACGTCATGCTCATTAAAACCCCCCGTCGGTTGCATAACTTCAGCCGGGGTTAGTCGCAGGACGAGCAATACGTCAGCAAAAGCAGAATGAAATGTAATTTGTAAAAGGAGAGTTTGGATGGAACTATGTGAAGGCGCTAGTGAAATTAGGAGAGCTGAGAATCGAATGGCAGTCGAGAGTAACACCGGAGTACGAGGAACCTTCAAAGTAAATTAATGCTTCATTGAGGGATTCTGCAAGGGTCCTTGAAGGGGAAGACTGGAACCAGGAGCAGCCAATCAGAGCTCTCAACAAAGAGACTCCAGTTTAGTATTAGAGCTGGGACGGCGTCATGGGCTGGGATGGGGGCCAGTGGTGGATAGCGGTCATGTGAGAGTAAACAGTGCAGGTGGACAGCAATTCAGGCTGGCCCTGGACTAGAGGGTTGTGTGTTCAAACGTCGGGTCCAGATGGATGGATCTCTGCAGGGCTACTGTGTCCTACAGCGAAAGGCTTTACCTGCATCCTTACAGTGAAAACCGTAAAATGCTGGCGTGGCATTGGATCAAAGTCTCCCGTTTATTAATCGACTGTTGTGTGGGTGTATAGTTTCTGCCAGAGGTTTTTAAAATCTTTCATCCGCACAGGCCACATGAAGAGCTGGGAATATGCTCTTTTTCCAAGCAGTACTTTCTATATTTTTTATTAAAGTTTTCTGTTTCAAATAGTACAGCTCACTATCATAGTACCAAATGTATTTTAAAGTCATCTGGTGTTCACCAACTGAGGTAACAATCATGGAGAATGTTCATGGTGTCATTTTATCTGTGTTGAATATATATTTAAAGTAAATGCAGTAAAAGATAAATCCAGAATTAGCTCTGTGCCACATTTGGAGGGTCTGTATCAGAAATCATACCTATTTGTTGGCTACACAATTTTAAAATTCAGAAAATTTAAATCCATGTATTTACCTGAGTCTGAAATCGTCAAACACAATTTAAAATCAGGCCGTTGTAACGCACAGATGCGTCCTGTGTGTGTATCTTCATGCATTTTAAATTACTTTTATTTTTTTCCTCCTTGTAGGAAGACTACTTTTACAGAATTCAGCTGGGAGGGAAATATTTTGTTTGCAGCACAGTCATTTACGGCCCCCACAAACCACTTTCACATCCTGAGGATCTTGGTGGATCTTTTTTTTTCCCAAAATGCAGCAGCTTCTGTCAGATGAGAAACTGACATGACCTTTCCTTTGTTTCACTAGCGATACTTTCCTCTCCTACCTATTTGACCTTTAAAGTTTCCATTGACACTGAAGCCCCTTGATCGTCTTGATAAAAACCTCCTCCTTGTATTCAGATCTGTACACCTCCTCCTTGTATTCAGATCTGTACACCTCCTCCTTGTATTCAGATCTGTACTCCCTCCAAACTTCCCTCTTAAAAAATGCTTGTCATTCCGTATCTCCTGTTGTTTGCCCACCCATTCCCTGCCCTCTTCACCATGACTAATGCCGAAAAATCACAAATGGTAAATGACCCCTTAGGGAATCACAAATCTCCCAAAACTATTATTGCTGGCTTAAATTCTCAAGGCACAGATCATAAACCTACTTCATCTTCCATGAAGCCCCCCCAGGGGACCGTTCAGAGAACCATCCGGAACACCAGCCACAGACCAGCTCAGAATCCCATCAAGGTCCTGATTTCGGACACCTGCATCAAGCAGGACACGCAGGGAGACAGTGGGAGCTCTGCTCAATATCAAGGCAAGGAGCTGGATCTGGACCCGGGCTCCCCTCTGGTCCTGACCCACCGGATCAGCCTGGTTCCCAGAGCGTGTGATGGGGGTTGTGATGCTGATTATGAGGCCCTCCGGGGCCGCCTGGAGAAGCTGGAGAGAGAGGTGTCAACCCTGAGGGAGAAATGTGGAGATGCAGAAGGAGGCTGCTGCAAGCGAGGCACAGGTATCCCTGAACATCCCCCTTCACACTTCATCACTCATCCTCCTAACCCTGTCATCATCTCACCCTCATAATATACGCCCTACACCCAGGTCAGAAACTCCCTGGAGGCTGGACTGTTTATTCACCAAATACACAATAAGGCGCCCTGCGATGGGCTGGCCCCCCATCCTGGGTTGTTCCCTGCCTCGTGCCCAATGTTTCCGGGATAGGCTCCGGAACCCCCAAGACCCGATAGGATAAGCGGTTTGGAAAATGGATGGATGGATGGATATACAATAAGGCAAATCTCCACTACTGCCATATATGTGCATCGGTTCAAACCAGAGGATGCTACAGCATGTTTTTAATCAATTATTGATGTGAAGTAGCATCTGGAATTTTGCTTATGATTAAATTAGTATACGCTACTGTCAAAAGCCACATACGAGTGAGAATCAGTTCGCAGGGTCATTCAACATCCCTGGTGCAATTGGGGTTAAGGGCCTTGCTCAAGAGTCAGACGGTGGTAGCTGCCAGCCATGGGATTTGAACCCATGACCTTACAGACGTGGGTATCGACCCCTAACTTTCTATGGTGCACACCACTTCAATCAACATGGTCCCCTCCTGTTGATGTGGGATTCATCTCACAATTAAATCTTTAAGCAGCTGAGACGTCCTCTGTCTTACACACCATTCTTCAGAGGACTGACTTGTTCATTGTGATGTAGTCTTTGACGTATACAAATGTATTACCACCTGTCTTATGGTATTATCTTATCTGACTACTGTTTATATATGAGATTATGTCCTCTCTCTGTCTGCCTTTCTTTTGCTCATCCTCCTCTGCCCAGGTGCGGCCTGTAACGAGTGTCCGAATGACTGCAGTGACCAAGGCCGCTGCATAGGTGGAAAGTGCATATGCTTTCCCGGATTCACTGGTCCTGACTGTAGCTCCCCCACATGTCCCTCAAACTGCAACAGAGGGAAGTGTGTGAACGGACAGTGTGTTTGTAACCCTGGTTTCTTGGGACCAGATTGCTCTGAAAAGGCCTGTCCCAATAACTGCAATAACAGAGGACGGTGTGTGAATGGAAAGTGTGTTTGTGATTCTGGTTTCACTGGACTGTATTGCTCTGAAAAGGCCTGTTCCAGTAACTGCAATAATCGAGGACAGTGTGTGAACGGAAAGTGCGTGTGTGACTCTGGATTCACTGGACTGGATTGCTCTGAAAAGGCCTGTCCTAATAACTGCAATAATCGAGGACGGTGTATGAACGGAAAGTGCGTGTGTGACCCAGGATTCACTGGACTGGATTGCTTTGAAAAGGCCTGTCCCAATAACTGCAGTAATCGAGGACGGTGTGTGAATGGAAAGTGTGTTTGTGACTCTGGATTCACTGCACTGGATTGCTCTGAAATGGCCTGTCACAATAACTGCAATAACAGAGGACGGTGTGTGAACGGAAAGTGCGTGTGTGACCCAGGATTCACTGGACTGGATTGCTTTGAAAAGGCCTGTCCCAATAACTGCAGTAATCGAGGACGGTGTGTGAATGGAAAGTGTGTTTGTGACTCTGGATTCACTGCACTGGATTGCTCTGAAATGGCCTGTCACAATAACTGCAATAACAGAGGACGGTGTGTGAACGGAAAGTGCGTGTGTGACTCTGGATTCACTGGACTGGATTGCTCTGAAAAGGCCTGTCCTAATAACTGCAATAATCGAGGACGGTGTATGAACGGAAAGTGCGTGTGTGACCCAGGATTCACTGGACTGGATTGCTTTGAAAAGGCCTGTCCCAATAACTGCAGTAATCGAGGACGGTGTGTGAATGGAAAGTGTGTGTGTGACTCTGGATTCACTGCACTGGATTGCTCTGAAATGGCCTGTCCCAATAACTGCAATAACAGAGGACGGTGTTTGAATGGAAAATGCATGTGTGACTCCGGTTTCACTGGACTGGATTGCTCTGAAAAGGCCTGCCCAGGAAACTGCAACAACAGGGGGCGCTGCATGAAGGGGAAGTGCTTATGCCGGCGAGGTTTTACAGGGTCCGACTGTGGCCAGTGTGAGGCTGGCTTCTCAGGATCTGACTGCAGCACTGGTGAGTGGCAATCAGATGTGGTACATTTTTAGGGCAGCAGAGGCCGCAGTGGAAGCAACACTGGATTTGTGACAGAGGGGTTGAAGGTTCAAATCAGTGGAGCTGCATCAACAGGATACTTAACTAGTCCTTGTCCTGTTAAAGCTAGTTAGAACTCAAGACAAAGTGTTTAATGGATGCATAGACAAGATTTTTTGAGAAATACTTATGAGTTAAATAACAAAAGAACACACTCAGGTTAATTTAAATGTAAGGCCTAAATATACATATTACTGCATAACTGCAATGTAAAAATACGCTGGAAAATACATTTAAATAACAAATTAGTTAGTGTTCTGCAACTAAAAGCAACTGATATGGACTTTTCAGACTACAAACCTCCTTCACCACACTCTTTCCTCAGCTCTGTCTGCGGTTACACAGCTGAGGACCAGACATATTTCTGAATCGGCTGTCACGGTTTCCTGGACTCCTCCCTCGATTCAGTATGACAGGTACCACGTCACTTTTACCAGCAAGGTAACTCCTAAGTCACATTCCCGCCATATTATTGTGACTACATTGACTTAATAAGATAAGATACACTTTATTGATTCCAGGGGGGAATTCTTGGACTTATTTCATGCGTAACGATCAACAATTGCAGATAAACAGAACCATTATTTGCTTCAAATTTAATAATTTTATATTTTGCCCTTGTGAATCTTTTGAAATATGTTTAGCTTTTGTGATGCCTTTGTGTTATTTATCTGAAGAGTATAAGCCAACCCAAGAAGTTAGATGGGGCTAAAATATTCACACAAACCAAATGGTTGCAGTTTCCTTAAGTTTGCTTTGAAACTTCAGGCCAACTGAAAACTACAGGCCACTGCACATATAAATTCTTCCCTGGCTTCATTCACAGAGTAAACATAATTCACAAAGGAAGCAGATAACTGTCACGCGTTTAAATTTGTCGGCAGCATGAATGTAGGCAATGGGATGAAATGATGCAGACTCAAGTCACAAGCCTAATTTACCTCAGGGGCATCCATGCCTGAAATTGAAACATTTAGATAGCCACGGATCAGGAAGGGAAGCCTGTAGGGTCTGCGTTTCTTTCGTATCCTTGCACCCTTGCAGGAACGGCATTTGAAAGCCACTTTTTGGCTGGTCTTCCCAGTGTCTGAGTAAGCAATCAACTGTATCAGTGTTTTAAAGGGATGCACAATTAAACTCTCGTTTCTTTTTGCCATATATAATAATACACAGAAAATCACCTGCATTCAGTTTCTAAGCAGGTGTCATGGCTGGTGTGAGGCAAATGCACTGATTTCTGCACAGAAACATACAGTGAATCACAGAGCACCTGTGAGGAAAAAGCAAGAGGCTCTGTGTCCCATTACTGTGGAGAATAAATGATCAAATCCCTCATTAATTGTATGAAGGCTTTCGTGGCTCAGAAACAGATGAAAAACAGCTTTAAGAAAATAACATTAATAAACTGTTGGAGCACATGAGGGGCCTTTATGGATTCGGTAAATGGCTGAAAAATCATGAAGAGCTGCCAGAGGAAGTGGAATTGAGAATCTAACTAGTTTCTGCTTAATGGTGGTTGGTACTAATAAGCTAACAGCTCACTGAACACTGATGCTTTAAAATGGAAGAAATGGTGTGAATTTCATAGAGGAACTAAAAGCCACATTTACACTCTACAGGCATTTTTATGGGAATTTATAAAGCATAAAAATACTAGCATAGCTCCTCAATAAAGATAAAATAATTTGACTTGTTTTATCTCTATTAAATATTCCTACTTTTTTGTGTCCCATTTTGAAAGGTTACAAAATGAAGCTGACATATACATACAATTTTTTTAGCTTAAGCATTAATTGAAATATTAACACACTGAAGGTTTAAAAGAGGAGGGGAATTTCCGTTTTAAAAAATCTAATCGTATTGACTCCATTTTCAGTCCACTAAACTAAAACGTAATACTTAATGGCAGAGCATTCTTTTTGGATAAGTGATTACCATCTTTTGCACAGGCTTGCTGCAGTTATTGCCTTCTTCTTGGCAGATTTGCCGAAGCTCCCTCGAGTTGCTTGAGACTTGTTGCTAGGGCAAGTTTTTCCACAGATCGAGTCAGGACCAGGCCAATTAAGGACATGCACTCCAGGGGACCACAGCCCGATCCGGCATTAATTCCTTAAGATGAATGCAATTATTTTTTAATTCGCTTTATGTACCTATTAGCGAACACGTGTCCCCAATTTGCAGGAAAGGGTGACGTGAGGCACATCATGCACGTTTGCGGACCGTTCAGCAGGTTTTGTGTCCCAGTAGTCTATTCTAGAATTTTCCAATGTGCCCCCTGATCTGTGCGACGGAGCTGTGACAAGGTTGCCTAGCGATCAGGTGAGAAGGTGCGACATTCAGATGATGAGTTGGGAAGCCTGAAAGGGGGATGATCAGAGTGAGGAAATGATATGATGATGACGATGATGATGATGAGACACAGATGGAAGCTCCGGTGGGTTAAAGAATCTTCTGGACAAATTCTCCACCTCCAGGGCTCCTTCTCGGGGAACAGAAACAAAAAACAACAGACACATTCAAGTAGTCAAGAAAGACAGAAAAAAAGGGAAAGAGAAGAATGTCAACAAGTGCATAATTTCCACCCAGAAAACAGGAGGGTGGGTGTGAGAATGATGGAGAGAATGGCACATGCTTTTAAAAAAAGTTTGGTCTTAAGATAGCAGGGTTCAGCAGATCCGGAAAGAGAGAGGGAGAGTGTGCGTTTGTGTGTGCGTGAGAGAGAGAGCAAAGGAGGATACAGATGTGGGATGCTTGTTGCTAGGGATGGTGTAAACACTGTCAAAAACATGACTTTGGCCAGACGGATGACGTCGTTGAACTACAGTTGTGACACAGAGGAAGAAAGTGAAACAGAGGGAGACAGAGCGAGTGAGAGAGAGAGAGAGCAAGATCAAAATTTCTGGCTTTTTAAAATGAATAAAACAACAAGGACATATTTGTCTGTATGAGATTGACATGCCACCCAGTATGACCTGCAACTAGCAGTGGGAAGTATCTGGCTGGAGAGTCGTGGAAAACTGCAGTGTCCCTTAAAGCCGAATAAGGACGTTTTGAATATGCAAAGCTCGAAGCCAGCAAGAAAAATATGCTGCAGAATTGAAAATATGTAATGCATATCACCTTCAATAATTAACAACATTCAGTTTCAGGCATAGCAGTGGTGAGCAATACTGGACAATGCTGATGCTATTCTGAAATCAATATTAAATGATTGCTAATAGATGCTCTGCTGATTTTGCTATTTAACTCCAGTGGCAGTTCAGAGGAATATTTGACTACTATTAATCTATGTAAAAGCATACCTTTCAAACTGGCATGTTATTCCTATTATTTATAATTCTTATAAAGAATTTTTTTGGGCACAAGCAGATGACAAAAGGTCCAGGAAAAGTTACTTTTGGTATTTTTGGAAGAAACACTGTGGTCTCCTTTTAGTCAAGAGCATTTTGCAACTAATTCACTTTTCTTGGCCAATATTATTGGTTGATTTTTTTTTTTTAAAGCATTAGTCTGGAATGCTGTTTTTTCCCCCATTGATCCACCTCCTCCCGTCTCCTTTCCCTGGAATATAGAAAGAAGGGGATCAGAGAGTGACCACCACCGTGGCAGGACACCTGAGCAGCTTTACCCAGACAGGGCTAGCTGCTGGCCAGGAGTACACTGTGACAATCAGGGGCGAGGAGGCTGGGACCATGGGTCAGGAGAGTAGCACTGTGTTTACAACCCGTAAGTCTGCCTGGAACACAGGGCATGTCATCACTTACCGCCATTCCCCGTAATTATCCTACATCCTGCTTCACCCTCGACCTCCATCCTCATGCACACAGCCCTCACAGAAAGTCTTGTGACGCTTGTTCACTGCTGCAGCTTCACTGGTTTCATAACTAGCAGTTGTGAACATGACAAGCAGTGTTTAACATATCAGCACATATCTTCCACACAGACATTTTCTTTTTATTGTGTCATGATTTTTTTTTTGAGTGACATATTTAGTTCTTGCCATTTTGCTATTAATTGCAGTTGTAGTCACTGGCTAACACAGATCTTTGGTGATTATTGCGAAGGTGTTGCTAATTAAAAAGCACCAAATGCAATTGCTTGTCAATGAACTTTTTAACTCAGAACAGCTTTTATGACTATAATTAGAGTTTCAATTTGTTAGTACTGATGATGTTTTAAAACTACTGTTTATTTTTAATGTGTTATATTATTTGTAAACGAATAAAGTAATGATTTTTGTTATAAAACCAATACATTTGCAATATGTTTATTGAATTAAGCAAGGATCTCAAGACTTTCTGTGAACGCTGTACTTTGGAGGCAGCTTACAAAGTTATTATGTGTGACTTAAGCATTTACATTCTCTCTCTCTTCCTTTCCTTCAGTGATTTCCGGTCCCAAGAATCTCCATGTTGTGAAAACAACCACCACCACTGCAGTGGTCCAATGGGAGCCTCCACAGGGAGACATTGACAGGTACCACCTTTCTGTCTCCCCGAGTCAGACAGATCAGGAGGGGACAGGGGCAGGCAGCAAGAACAGGACCCTGCCCCCTGACAGAAACTCCGCCCACATTGAAAGTTTGGAAGCAGGGCGCCTCTATAACATCTCATTGGTCGCCCAGAAAGGGAGGAGTCACAGCCAGCCTGTAACAGTGCAGGTCATTCCAGGTGAGTCCACACAGAGAAAGGTGGTATTTCAACTGTGTCTTGTGAGGCATTTTTTAACTTTGGTTTGAAAAAATCACGCATAAACAATGTGGCAATCCTTTGTCTTGGTGGGAACGTGTATGAGAGAGTCTTCATTGTGCCATTGAACATTCGAGGACTGAACATATTATTCCCTGAATGGGATCCTTTCATGAAGTGCAACGACAGTAAAGAGTTTGTGGGAATGGAGGACCGAGGCAGGTGCTCATTACAAATCTGAAGATTTCCCAGCTGCTTTCTTAACACATATGGGTGGTAAAAGGTCATATTACGTATTATATTGAGCACAGATTGAGCAGGACAGTGAGGAGAAAAACAACGGAGGGAGGAGTGGCTGTTAGTGTTTGGGAAAACAAAAATGAGAAAGTGCAGAAGGGGAGCCCGAATTATCTCTGGCAAATCCTAGCGTTGGGGGGGGGGGGTTCAGCTTTGATGTGTGATTTCAGACTACAGCTTCTCCCAAAGACTTTATTTCTGAACAGCATTGCTCATTAGAAATGCACGAAGCCTCATATGTCTCCAATGTGTGGTATTCAATCACTTACAGCTACTAAAGAAATTAACATCATGACTGACCTGAATACGACATTTCCCTTCATATTTTTGTGCTGTTTTTTTCCTTGACATTGATCATCTCCAGACTTAATTCCCGGATAGACCTGGACCTAAAAAAGTGCCTCACTTCATCTCTTCATTTTAATGATTGCCATTTTTGTCCTTCAGGTTTCAGTGGGAGTGATGATTCGTTTTTCCTTTGATGTTGCAGTTAACTAATCTTACAAGCCTCTGTCTGAAATGACAGCAGGAGAACTACACGCAAGAAAACATGACTCTCAATTGCAGTTTAATACATGCATTTAATATTCAGCTAGATACTCTATGTCACACACAGATGTGGATAGTTCAGGTCCAGAAAGCAAAAATCCAGACCAAGATATTGGTTCAACCAACCAGTTGAGTACTCTGTGAATGTGACTCAACTTTGATGAAACTGGTTGGCTGAAACTAAATTTTGGTCTGGATTTTTACTTGGATCTGAACTATCCACCTCTGGTCACACTCAAGTCTACAGTAAAGGATACTTTTAGTAAGTCTTAAGCTTGGACATACACTGTGTTACCTCACTCCTACATATACGTCTCACAGAAGAAATACATTTAAAATGAACTAAAATACTAAAACATAAAATCAATCTGTCTTTTGGAATGACAAACAATATTATATTTATTCACTTTTTCATTACAAGTCAATAAAAATCATCAGGAATTTGAAAACTGCACATGGCAGTATTCTGTGAGAAAATGAGGGAAAAAACAAGAGAAATGGCTGATTATGAGCTATGGCGGCAACGTGAGACACACACAGACCAACACATGGACCTTGACCTTAGTTTGAGGACATAGCAACTGACTTCTATGATTGGGAAACTGATTGATGTTGCTGTGAATTGAAATATGTAATTAAGTTGGCATTTTTGTGACTAAACATATTTTCTTCCCTGACTGGGTAGCAGAAGGAACAAGAGCCTGAAATCTTTGATAGAAACCTCTATTATCAGTAGGGAACAGAATGGCATTCACAAAGCTGATGGTAGAAGTACAGTACAAGCACCAAAAGGAAAGACCACAGGAAAGAAAAGGCCAGACAGCGTTATGGTCTATAAGAAGCTAAGGCAGGTTAAAAGGAAAGGTTGCTGTCTCTAGTGATTCATCAACAGATTTTGCCTCTTGAAGACCCTATGCTGAACATAACCAGGCTTTTTCTCAACCAGGTCTTAAATTAATTCTACTCAGAAAACCAAAAGCCCAGTACAACGGCACCAGTACAATCCGCAGAGGGGATCAGATGTGGCCAAAACAACCTGGGTACAAGCAACCCTTGGGACAGAAGAACCAAATCAATGAATCCATGCTACCCACTATGGGTAAGAAGGAAAAGACACCAACAGTGGCACTGCGAAATCTTGGAAAAGGCCCCGTGAAAGGACTCAATACTACACAGCGTCCCACAAATGAAGACAAACCGCTACCTTGTAATGAAATTCGAAGTTATATTTTAAAGAAACCGGGATCACAACACAGAAACACAGCAGCTCCGGAAGGTGTAAAGTCTCCAGCTAGGAGAAATGGCACAGAAACACACATAAAGAAATGTGTGAAAAAGGTTAAGGTAGGACCTGGTATGGCTAGTGGAAATGGAACAATGGTGGGCAAAGACTTGGGCGGTAGAAGACCTACTCAACATGACTTCATAAACGGATCAAGTGGAAAGAAGATATACGCAATTGATCGAACTGATGCCTCCAAAACTGCAACGTTTCTAAAGAATGGTACCATAGTTAAGAGTAAAACAACTAAATCAAGTAGTTTGGATACTCCTCAAACAACGATGAATTATACCAAGCAGGTATTCACAACAGGTCCCATGGCAAAGGCCCCAAGTGCTACAGATTCATCCCAGGTTTATAGGCCTCAAAGCCCCACAGATTTGCCCCCATCATTCTCTTCATCCTCTCTGCCCTCTACATCCTTTTCTTATTCTTCAAGAAAGACAATGAAAGACACTCAAGAGCCTAGTGCAAACCAGCTAACGGAGAGCCACCCCATGGATCTGGTGACCTCTTCTGTCTCTCTGTCTACCATCCCTCTCTACACTCTTGCTCCTAGCGTCCAAGAGGCACAGACGCATTCAAGTGTTTTGGAAAAAAATGAAAGAATAAAGAAGTTGCCAATCCCACGCCAACCGAATGGTACGGTTCCCTGGCGTCGTCCCCATATGGCGCCATTGTACAACGGGACTCGCCCAATCCACAGACACCCACACCATCCTCCTAGGGGCCCTCTCCACAGACCCAAGTTTCCCATATTAAACAAAGGAACCAATGGCAGAGTAGTGCTCATCCCAAAAGAAAGGCAACTCAATGACAGCATAAGTCAAACAGACTCAAGAACCAAAATAATACACAGGAAGATTGTCAAAATAAACAATATCACTGATGGAAAAATTAGACAAGCTTTAACTAATATAGGGCATGAACTTCCTACAAGTAAAGCAAGTCAAATCAATAAAGCAGAAGATACAGAAGGTGGTGAAGAAAACATTAAAGTTGGCCAAAGTAACAAATTCACTAATGACACCAAAAGAGAAGATCCTGGTCTTCATTCACTTGGGATGAAAAATGTAACCTCGAGAGGGTTTGTCCTGATTTGGGAGGCACCAAAAGGAATGTTTGAAAAGTTTATCATAAACCAACGAGAACTTAAGGAAGGGAATTTAACTACAGCAGGCAAGGAACGGAGCCAAGAGGAGGAAATTGGGGATGACAACAAGCAAGAAGAGAATGAAGAAACAAGTGAAGCCGATGTGTCTGCAGACAAAGGAGGTAGAGACTTAGGCACTGTAAGCAGCAACAAGAGTCTAGCAAACGTCTCTAAGTTGGATATCAGCAGCTCCCGCATTAATGGCACTGTCGATTCTCTGCCTGGACCTCAGTCGAGTCTTAAGCTGAAGGTCCAAGCCCAGCAGAAGTTCCCCCACGTGGTTCCTGGCACAACGCGCTCTCTTCAGTTCACAAACCTCCATCCTAAGGCTCGTTACAATATTTCGTTGTATGGGACAGGTCCTGGAATCAGATCAAAAGTGCACCATCTCGTCATTAATACAGGTACCCTGTACCCCTGGTCATCTCCATACTCCAATTTTCTATGAAACTTGCTTACTGGCAGGCAACAAAGCATGCTTTCTCCACAAAACAAATATAATGAATAAAATAAATGCAGTAAAAGACTGTAATGAAAGAAAGCTGTGCTGTTTCACAACTTTCTTCCAATACTAGTTTGGTCAAGAAATGTTCATTACATTATTTGGTTGAGTAAATCTGTCGCATGTGTCTGTGTTTGTACATGTTAATGCTATTGCTTATTCACATGTATCGTGTCACATTTTCTGTGGGTTTGGTCGTTTGTGGGCTTTAGGCTTTAATTAAAGCAATAACATTAGCCGTGCAGTGCTTTGTGTCATATTGAATATTAATTGATGCCCCTCGCTAATTGCTAGAGTGTCATAAGCTTTTTCTGTGCTTGTGTACAGTATCTGCTTGTTTCCATTATCTTGTACATCATTGTCATGATTGGCATTTGTACTGGGTACATTGTAAATAACACGCATTAATGTTTACAACAATAATAATGATGATAGAGAGAAAACTTCACTTCCCATCACACTGGCAAAGAAGAGGGCAAAATCTTGACAAAGTGTCGATTTTTACCTACTAAGACAGCTGGATATTTTATTGGAGCAAATATGTTTAAATGCCGTGCTTCCAGATGCGAGTCCATAACTGCGACACTCTCTAGAACCCTTAGTTCAGTTGTTTTCAGCCCAATCCTCAGCCCCCACAAAAATGTAGCCTGCCTGAGGACCAGGTGGCGGAGAACCACTGTCCTATGGGGACTCTTTTTACATCTTGGCATATCAGCTTCATTTCCGCATTCCAATTTGATCAAAGAACTGATGGCGGGCCAAGGTCCCTACTTAAGGAGAAACTGTAGTTCAGGCATTAAAAATGCATATTGTATTAGATGGTGTTTTTACAATGTACTTCTTCCCCAACCGAGATGTATCCATGTGTGAAACACGTGTCATGAATATAAATGAATGTTTTCATATTCATGAGGTTTGTGTAGCATCACTCGCTCTCATTCTCATTCACTACTGGTCTGATCTTCTTTCACTCAGGGTAAACGTTAAGTCAGCCACCTTCACTGATTCTTTTTCGCCATTCCCAAACACACAGGGTAAGATTGTGGTTCACCCACAGGTTTTAATTAAATGCCAACAGCACTGATGATCATTGGCCTACAGAATCCAAGTATTATCGATTATATTATCTGTTCCCCTTGTTCCTTGTTCCTCTTCCTTAGCCCGTTTTTTGTTCTTTATTTAATGCCTCCTCATTACACTTCACCTGTTTTGCTTCCCTACAGGATCGAAATACCAGCTTAATGATAAATATGTTTATTTTTCTTCATTGCTCCCCTTTTGAGTCCAGGATCAGACCGTTGCCATTAACAGCACCAACCCGTCTGTGTGTCTCAGTATACGCTGTGCCCTTGTTATATACATCATATATATGTCTGGACTGGACATATATACTGAATGCATGTCATCATATGGGTACTAATAATTGCTAAAAGTGTATGTGTTACACAAAGATTACAACTGTAGTATTCTGTTATGCATAGTATTTTATTTTTCACAGTTTTTCATGTCTATACTTTGAATGTATGCATGTTTCTTTACACACTCCTGTCTCAGAGTTTCCACACTCCTAGAAACCTTTTATTTGCCTCATACTGCATCTGCTATTCCCTTTCATGACTTTTATTTTTACCTAATGTTCAAACTGACTCTGTCTTTCCACCTGCTCATGTTCAAACTGACTCTGTCTTTCCACCTGCTCATGTTCAAACTGACTCTGTCTTTTCACCTACTTTCCTCTTTGTCTCCATCATGCTGCTGTCTGTGCCTTTTTCTCCTTGCTCTTCATTTTCCCCTCACTTCATCATTCCCGGCTCCCCACGCAGGTCCAGAGCCTCCGTCTGACCTGACATTTAGCAACGCGACAGATTCCTCCTTTTCTGTGTCCTGGAAGAAACCTACAAGCCCTGTGACCGGCTTCAAGGTCACTTACATCCACACGCAGGATGGTGAGGACAGACCACAGCGAATTACGTAGATTAAAATCACAAATAAATACCTATTATTTCTTATTTACTGTTGCTTCAAGCAGTTACGATGACGGACGGATGGATGTCATTTTTTTTACTTGGGTTACACTGCTGTCTCTCTCTTTCTCTCTTTCCATCGATACCACAGCAGAACCCATATCTTTGTCCCTAAAATCCCATCAGACTACTGTCCGGCTCTCTGCACTCACCCCTGGCTCCTTGTATGAGGTCAGCGTGATTTCCACACTGGACATGAACGAGAGTGATCCGGTCAAAGGTCTTGCTGTCACAGGTAAAGAGCGTTGGGCTCACCTTCCACAAGCACACCTCAGATGAGCCGCTTGAATTATCTTTTTCATGTGGTCAGAGGTAGAATAGAACTGCTGGCTGGGTCCAGTTTAATCTGGGGCTTATCCAGTCAATTTCCTACTAAACTTGAGTAAAGGCTGATTCATTGGGTCCTAGTTGCCAATTTAAATGAAATATTTATACACATAAAAAAAAGTTTGCCTTAATTTATGAAGTTTCCTTTTCAGTCTCATGCTTCCAAATAAACTTCCTCTCAGGCCAAAAGCTTCTGAAATGAAAAGCTCGCTGTGTCCGGACTGTGGTAAGCACTCCATGTCACGCTCTCTCCCATTCCCAGCTCCCGACCCCCCAACCGATCTCCGAGTCATCAACATCTCCGACTCCCAGGCCCTTCTGCTGTGGAGGCCCGCCCTGGCCTCTGTGGACCAGTACATCATAGTTTATGGTCCTGAGAAAGGTGATTACCATTGCTGTGGAGTGGGTCCAGCCAAATCGATGCTATTCAGATGCTGTAGGAAACAGGCCTTAAAATTGTCCGGATTTCATGTTCAGAGGAATTATCGATATAAGCTGGAGTAACTCGCTTCTTCGTCTTGCTGCTCCTCTTCTAGGGTCAGACGTGACGCTTATGGTAACCGGCAACACGGCCGAGCAGCAGCTGAGAGGCCTGAAGGGCTCCACGGTCTACGCAGTGACGGTCAGCAGCAAGCTGGGCGAACAGCACAGCAGGGCAGTCAGCACACGCTTCACCACCGCTGGTCAGTGAGCGTGTAGCGCCGAGGGTCACCACAGCCAGGGACGTGCGCATATGCTCACATACACACACACACGGCATGTTCACAGGGGTCACGCGGCCCTTTTCGCAGGGGCTGGCGGCAGGGGAGAGGGACCTCGAGACCTGAAGGCCAGTCAGGTGACCCCACGATCTGCTGTGCTGTCATGGAAAGCCCCCACCACTGTGGTGTCGGGCTATAAGCTGACCTATCAGACAGCAGGACAGGGGACCAAGGTGAGAGTCACCATACTTGATGTGTTGATGTTCAACAATGATATTACATCTAAGTGTATCAGCTTAGCCATTTCAAAACCTCTCGTAAGGTCACCTCAGTATTTGCCACAACCATCCAATACAACCATGTATTTCTTGACTTGACTACTAGTATGTCATGTTTTGATAATAAATACCTTAATGAGTTAACTAATTCAATGGAATAATCAATCAAATAACTGATTGACTGATTGATTTTGATTGAGCCCGTGGTAAAATTTATCGAATACATGGACTGGGCAGGTATCCCAGGAGAGCTTTGGGAAGCAAAGAGCTCTTCTAGCCATCCAACAAGATATCAGGAACTTTTTGAAGAACAGACTCTTGGTAGTTTTTATTGCTGTTCATTTGTATATATTCTAATGTTAAATTGTGCTTTTTTATGAGCAAATATACGCTTACTGCAAAGTTATTTTGTTTGAAACATTTTATTTGACTTGCCTAAGACTTTTGTGCAGTACTGTACATCCTTATGGAAACCTAGAAAGAGAAATATAATTTCCATCTTTCATATAGATACACTGATAGATTACAGAACTACAAATATATTGTTGCATACAAGGGTGTGGGTGAGAGTTTGATATGGGGGGAGGCACAGCTCCAAAATTAAGGTCTCTTTATTGGGAGGAGGGGTGGAACTAAAATAAATATTGGGGGCACACGTCCCCCTGGTTCCTATGTCCCTGCGTGCACACATATAAATGAAGTAGCAGACAACAGTCAATCACAGCCACTGCACCACCACCGGCCCCCTGTCCCCCATCCTCTGTCCCCCGTCCTCCATACTCCATCCATCCAGGAAGTGATCCTTGATGGCAGCGTGACCCAGTACAAGCTGAGGAGGCTGAGCCCAGCGTCGCTGTACATCGCGCGGCTGCAGGGAGAGCGGCAGGGACTGCACACCGCCGCCGTCTCCACCGACTTCACCACGGGTCAGTGGGCCGCAAGTGGGAGACGCAACAGTTTACTGTCAATCAATACTATCCTATTATTGAAACTACTTTCATCAGTACTGTTATCCAATGAGCAGTGGGACCTCAAGAAGTATTCTCAGTGATGGGAAAACATACACTACACAGGAAGTTGTCATAACAGTCATAAGAAGATTGACACCCCGACAGATAGCCAAGGTTCATTTCAAAAGCTTGCCTTGTCATTCTGATCAGGAGAAAGCCGTCTTCCTTTATTAGACTGAAGGATACTGAAGGTCAAACAACTACAGCAGCACTTGCAGATGCATCGGCAGCCAGCTGGCAGTTTCACCACTTTACCTTTTTATTATGTAGTTCTGATGGTGTCATTAAATTGTCCTGAGAGACTTTCTGTTTTACACCATTATGGAGACGTTTTGATAATAGACTCGCTTTTTCTTGATTTTCAGTGAAGACCATGACTCATTTTGCATAACTTGCTCTAAGAATAGCATTTAATCTTCCTTTACAAAAGTGATATACACCCATTTCAAACAGGACAAAGGATCTGAACGGTCCAGATTCTACTGTAGTTTCGTCCAGATGCGGATCAGAGCCTGCCAGTTCGTCCATTTTTTTCTCCTATGAATCCTTTCTCATCCTGTTGTGTGTGAACTCCTCTCCTTCTCCACACCCCCATAGGCACTCTCCGTTTCCCGTTTCCCACTGACTGCTCCCAGGAGTTGCTGAATGGCATCCCTGACTCCGACGAAACAGAAATTTTCCCTAATGGGAATCGGGGTCCGTCTGCACTGGTCTATTGCGACATGGAAACAGAAGGGGGCGGCTGGACGGTAAGGGTGCGCAGTAAGGGCATGAAGTAAGGGCACGCAGTAAGGGCGTACAGTAAGGGCACGCAGTAAGGGTGTGCAGTAAGGGCATGCAGTAAGGGTGTGTAGTAAGGGTGTACAGTAAGGGCGTGCAGTAAGGGTGTGCAGTAAGGGTGAGCAGTAAGGGCACGCAGTAAGGGCGTACAGTAAGGGCACGCAGTAAGGGTGTGCAGTAAGGGCATGAAGTAAGGGCACGCAGTAAGGGCGTACAGTAAGGGCACGCAGTAAGGGTGTGCAGTAAGGGCATGCAGTAAGGGTGTGTAGTAAGGGTGTACAGTAAGGGCGTGCAGTAAGGGTGTGCAGTAAGGGTGAGCAGTAAGGGCACGCAGTAAGGGTGTGTAGTAAGGGTGTACAGTAAGGATGTACAGTAAGGGCGTACAGTAAGGGCGCACAGTAAGGGCATGAAGTAAGGGCACGCAGTAAGGGCGTACAGTAAGGGCACGCAGTAAGGGCATGAAGTAAGGGCACGCAGTAAGGGCGTACAGTAAGGGCACGCAGTAAGGGTGTGCAGTAAGGGCACGCAGTAAGGGTGTGCAGTAAGGGCATGAAGTAAGGGCACGCAGTAAGGGCGTACAGTAAGGGCACGCAGTAAGGGTGTGCAGTAAGGGCATGCAGTAAGGGTGTGTAGTAAGGGCGTACAGTAAGGGCTTGCAGTAAGGGTGTGCAGTAAGGGTGAGCAGTAAGGGCACGCAGTAAGGGCGTACAGTAAGGGCGTACAGTAAGGGCGTGCAGTAAGGGTGTGCAGTAAGGGCGTACAGGAAGGACGTACAGTAAGGGCGCGCAGTATGGGCATACAGTAAGGGCGTGCAGTAGGGGTGTACAGTAAGGGTGTACAGTAAGGGCGCACAGTAAGGGCGTGCAGTAAGGGTGTACAGTAAGGGCGTACAGTAAGGGTGTACAGTAAGGGCGTGCAGTAAGGGTGTGCGGTAAGGGCATGCAGTAAGGGCATGCAGTAAAGGCGCGCAGTAAGGGCATTCAGTAAGGGCACGCAGTAAGGATGTACAGTAAGGGCATACAGTAAGGGTGTGCAGTAAGGACACGCAGTAAGGGTGTGCAGTAAGGATACGCAGTAAGGGCGCGCAGTAAGGGCATTCAGTAAGGGCGTGCAGTAAGGGTGTGCAGTAAGGGCATACAGTAAGGGTGTACAGTTAGGGCGCGCAGTAAGGGTGTGCAATAGTAACAGTGGTAGTGCAAGCCTCAGCAGGTGGATAGCATGCTTAGTTTGAAAGTGGTATCATTTCAGCTAAAGTCACCTCAGTCTGTGGTCTGTTCCCCTTGTTTGTGTGTGTGCATGTTGATGTTGTCCAGGTTATCCAGAGGAGAATGGATGGCACAACAAATTTCTTCAGGCGCTGGAAGGAATACAGTGCCGGCTTTGGAAATATAAGCGGAGAATTCTGGATCGGTGAGAGATATCAGTCCCGTTATTGCTCACAAATGTCCCATCTGTGTTGCTTTTTGCCTGGAGCGTCATTAACAGCTTTTTGACGAATATCGATGTTCATTTCAGACTAGAGGACTCACCAACTATTTTTTGTATAGGGGGCATGATAGAGCGGCGTATCCTGAGAAATTATACGGGGGGATGACAGCATGATTTACCTGCTGCTATTACACAGCACCAGTCCATGGACGTAAGCTAGAGATTAAGCTCCAGAAGCACTAAAAGCACATTTAAATACACAGGCCTCTTGCGCCGCCTACAGGAAGAATAATGTAACTCTGTCACAGTATATAGCTGGCTAGCAAAGAACAGAATAGAATAGTATAAAATGCCTTTATTGTCATCGCAAAAAGTTATAGTGAAACTCAATGAGTGTGACTTCCCAGCATTGCTTTAAGCTACATGTCAATATTAATGAAAAGAAGATAAACTAGATTAAGTCAAGCAAATAAACAAACAAAAATGTAAAGTATTAAAAATATAAAATATAAGAATATATGAGTTATAGAATGTATGCATATGTGAATAGTTTCAAATGACCATATTAATATATTAGTGCTGGTAAGACTGTCACTCCCACTGCAGGTAATGAGCTGCTCCACAACCTGACACAGATGGTGCCAATGACGATGCGTG
Source organism: Brienomyrus brachyistius (assembly GCF_023856365.1). Classification (NCBI taxonomy): domain Eukaryota; kingdom Metazoa; phylum Chordata; class Actinopteri; order Osteoglossiformes; family Mormyridae; genus Brienomyrus; species Brienomyrus brachyistius. Next base: position 107,703 of record NC_064555.1, read on the forward strand.
TGGACCTGCGCTCGGGGTCCGAGGCAGCCTACGCTCGCTACTCCTCCTTCTCCATAGACTCAGCCAGGAGGCACTACGCCATCAAGGTGTCGGGATACTCAGGCACAGCTGGTAAGGAGCACGTTAGGCTGATTCGGACGGCAGGTGAAGAGACCGGCACAAGTCCGGGCTCCATACCGTCTTAGTGGGGCTGAGTTACCTGCCAGAAAGTAAAGCAGAGCTTCCCACTTCCAGGAAAAGGGCTACAATCTAAAGAGGAACTAGTGCAAGAAAAAAACACCGTCCATGCCTGTTCTACCCACTTTCTCTCTCTTCCTTGACACTTCTTATTTTCACACCCCCCTTCCTGCCCCCCGCCCCTTCAGGGGACTCCATGAAATACCACAATGGCCGGCCGTTCTCCACCCGAGACCGTGATCCGTATCCCTTCATCACTCGCTGCGCCATGTCGTACCGGGGCGGCTGGTGGTACAAGAACTGCCACGAAGCCAACCTCAACGGCCTCTATGACACACACACCAACCATCAAGTGAGGGGCCGCCTGCTTGCTGGCTGCATCAAACACCATGTTACTCTCAGCTTGCCCACAGAACTTTATTTATGTGCTGCTGGTGTACAGTGTTAATATTGGTGTTTAGGTGTTCTGCTTTAGTGGTAAACTAATACCCATAGTACATTTATTCATGTGGCAGATGCCTCTTTTCAAAGTGATGTAGGTGAGCTGAAAATAATGCCTAACAAGCAGACAGCACTGGAGTAAAAGCTACACAATACAGCTTAATGTTGCTCATCCAATTTAAGTACCAGTTTGTATCTTTGCTTGCCACTGCCAATTGTGTCTGCCAATTGTACCCTTAGCTGTAGGTACTTTTTAAGGTACATAAATGGACTCTGAGGAACATTTTTGTACCATTGGGGATACATTCATGTTGTTTGTACCTTGATGATGCTCCTCAGAGTCAATTTCTGTACTTTACATTAGACTAAAAGAAGCATGTACCTACAGCTATGGTACAAATGGCAACCCTTGAGGGTACAGCCCCAGTGACAAGTAAAGGTACAAATTGGTGCTCTTTTTTCTGACATTGTAGTTTTTTTTTTTTTTAATTTTACCAAGTATTTAATAAGTTTTGTTGTAGACGTTTGTAGAATGTATGACAGTGACTGATGGCTCTGCATCTTAGGGTGTGATCTGGACCGAGTGGAAGGGCAAGGACTTCTCCATCCCTTTCACCGAGATGAAGATCCGGCCCACGTCCTTCACCCCACCGTCTCAGCCCTAGGGAAGAGGGCAGAACGGGGAGAGTGCACCTTTCTGTCACCCATCCCATACCATCAAAACCATAGTTGTACTTCTACCAAATTTTTAAGCCAAAGGAAATCTTAAAATGCATACATATCCTGAACCCAACAGTAATACACCTGACATGATGTTCTAAAGTGATATATGATATATGGACATTTATTGAGATGTTGTACAGTTTTCTTTTGTTATATATATATATATTTGTGCAGATGAATATGCCAAAAAAAATTCTTGGTAATTACTTTCTTAATCAAACATGCAGTGCAGCCTTGAAAATGTTTGTATTATGCTGTCTCCTTCGTTTACTTCTGATGCCAGTTTCAAATCGCTCCAGTCCAGTAAAGCTGTGGTGGAATGAGGCTCTGACACAAACACGAAAACTGTGAATATCAGAAGTGAACATGATCATTTCAGTGCATTTCAAGGTTTCTTGTTCCACATTGCAGATAAACAAGAAAAAGAAGAGAAGGGAACAAGCACTGTGGCTCATTCGAGGCTTTAGGACCAACTGAAACCAAACATATAAGACAATCAGTTCAACTTAATGCTTTACATGCTTTGCATGATTGCAGCTCAACCACGCCACACTACCCATTTTTCCAACACTATTGAAGTATCTTCTATTTAAAAAAAGGCCAGGTTTGGATTTCACCACAATCAGTTCAAGCCAAACGGACAGTGCAGCACAGTATTATTTTATGTATGTAAACATGACTGTCTAAACAATTTTGCATACAGAGTATTTGTAAACTGAATTAAACCTGAGGCTGCTGGATTGGACTGGGACACTTGCTTGGTTTATGCTGGATGTTTGCATGATCAAGCACAAGGGAACATTTAGTTCTGACTAAAAGAAAAAGAGATGTGACTGTCTGGGATTCTAGCAGCCTGAACAAAATTCTAACGGGCTGCACTGGACTGGAGTGCAGTGGGGGGGGGGGGGGGCTCACAATGTCACAATGATGCATGAATAAGGACAGAAAATAAATATTAATCAGAAACAGTAAAAGAGAGCAGAGCACGTTTAAAAACTGGGGACACGATCATAATGAAAATAAGTCATACCTACATTTATATTTCACTGTTGCATATAAGTATTCAGATTATAAAGAATTGTAAGTATATATAGTGGTTTTGATTTATACATTTGTCATACACTTATATGTTAGATTTAAACTATATGGATAAAACAATAGGAGTTTATGTGTCAATTGAAATGTAATTTAAACATTTTTTGATGCCGGTGTTTCTCTTTGGATGGAATTTGTTATCTTTTCTGCACATGATTCTGCTAGTAAATATTACATAAATACAAAACTTAAGGTTTCATTTTCTTGGAAGCAAAATATCTATCAGAATCAAGCTGACACACATAAAAGATCAAAATTGGTAGGCAAAATAAAAACCTATATCATGTTCCAAATGCAAAACGGTATAAATTTGTTACTGGTGTAAGGCAGGGAAACAGTGGGTATAATGTCACAATACAGTGCGGTGACCTCATGCCTAGTTGGGCGTTGAATCCCATCTCTGCTCCGTGTCGCTCGGTACCTCTAGTCCAATAACAGGTGTCTCTAAATTGTCCAAAGAGAGTGAGTGGACATGTCCTCCAGCGGACACAGCCTGCATCTCTGCTTTCTATCCCCTGACCAAAATGGTTGGAAGATGGACCGAATACCTCGATATAAAGACGAAATTAAGATGACAATCCTTATAATAAATTCTGTCTCAGTATAATACCCTATGATACCTCAGTGGGTCGCACTGTACCCTAATAATGGTGAGGTTGCAGGTGCGGTCCGCCGATGGCCCCAGTTGGCAAAAATTACCGCAGGTGCGCCTGCCCTTCTAAAATGACCTTGCACCCCCTGCGACTACAGCCTATTGTCTCTTTTCTGGAGGAAAATTATTGCAGTACGCATGCGCCGACTGTAACTATCCGCATCCACAGTAGGAACACGAGCTGCTGTACGCACGCCGAAAAAGTAAAGTATGAACCAGATTTATCTTTCTTGCTCGAGTCCAAACACATACTTTTATGTCAAGTGGTGTCTCTAAATCGCCCTGCAGTACACACAAAACATCTCCCAATCAGAGACGAACCTGCTGGCCTTTCACCACCATTACTCTTCCCTGTTATGTTCAAACAGAAACTGAAAGTTTGAGGCGAAACGCCTTAATAAGCCTAAAACGCTGACGCATTCAGCAAGCGTAGCATTCTGTAACGGCGTTAAATATTAAGATAAAGCTGTATATTTTGCGCTGTTCTCAGTTTATTGAATTGTTCTCCTGAATCAAGTTAACCATTATTTTCCGGTATGTCGAGCACTGTGGAGCCGTGTCTGTCTCAAAGCTGCGGCTTTTCCTTCGAAAATGCACGGAGGTGAGTAGCACATTTTGCTATGCTTTGTGTCTTTGACACGCAAAGATTAATACAGTCGTCGTTTGCTGTTTTTTATTAGTAGTAGTTTTGTAGTTATCTTTCCACATCTGTCATTAAAAATCATCTTTAAAAAACTTATTAGTATTACTTATTAGTATCGCATATTTGTATTCCTAATTTTCATTCAGCGGTGGAATGATCACTACCACAATGTACAGAGTACACCTTTGCCGTAGATCAGTACATAAATTATGTTACAAAGATGATGTTTTGTGACAACGGTTTTTTTGTGAAAACTTGTGTATGTTACAGAAATGCTGTGTTAGAGGGGAACTTATCTGAGCTCGGTTACAGTGCCCCTAAGGCCAGGAAGACCGGCACCACTATCGCTGGAATGATGTACAAGGTAATGGAAACCAACATGTGGACTGTAATACTACTTTGCTGTGGTTCAAGTGATTACTTTTTTAAAATGAAGAAATGTTTTATCTCACCATGACTATTAATTGTTTGATTAAAGTTATAATTCATTGTCACATTCATGTAGAACTTTGGTCCACAAGGAGAATATTTTTAAATTTCAGTCCTAAATGAATGAGTCCAAACTACAATACTTGGCTGGTTCCTTTGTTTTTTGAAGACTAGACCTAAATTATTGTTAATATATAATGTTAGATTCAGAATCCAGATAGGTACTGTGCCTAAAGAAAGGATCTTATTTTTGGTGCAAAAAAAATTCACTGTAGTGGACAGTGGTGCAGTGGTTAGCACTGTCGCCTCACACCCCTGGGATCAGGGTTCGAGTTTCCACCACAGCTCTGTGTGTGTGGAGCATGGTCTCCCTGTGTTGTCATGGGGATTCCTCCAAGTACAGCACTCCAGTTTCCCCCCACAGTCCAGAAAGCCAAGGTCAATTGGAGTTACCAAATTGCCCATAGGTGTCCCTATGTGTGTGATTGGTGTGTGAATGTGCCCTGTGATGGGTTGGCGCCCCGTCCTGGGTTATTCCCTGCCTTGCACCTAAAATCTCCAGGATAGGTTATGGACCCCTGTGACCCTGAATAGGACAAGCAGTTACAGAAAATGGATGGATGGAAATTCTCTGTCCACCTACTGGACAAGTAAATGTGGGCTAGCCTTCGTTTTGTCAGTTTGATCTCAGGCAACACTATCGTTAATTGATCATATTAAATGCTAAATATTAAATAAATGTTCCACCTGCTCCAGCTCCACTCTGCCCACCTTCCTTTCTGTCCATCTGCTGTCTGCTTTCTTCCCTCATATCTTTTCTCTCGCACCTCCACTCTCAGGATGGCGTGATACTCGGAGCTGACACCCGAGCTACAGATGACATGGTGGTGGCTGATAAAAACTGCATGAAGATCCATTACATTGCTCCGAACATCTAGTGAGTTAGGAGAGTGATTTTGAAAAGCAAACACACTGTCTAATCCTGTACAGGACAGTAGACAAACCAAACCAGCATGTGTGGTGTAATGCAGTGCTACAATATAGCAGCTACACTGTATTGTTTACAACATGCAAGCTGCAGCATAAAGTATGACCTTTATTGTCCCATCGTAGTACACAGCAGGGAACATTTCCAGCTATTTGTATGAAAATAAGTTTGTGTACTGAAGAAAATAGCATCATTAGTATTGATTAATATATTTTATTGTCAGTTGTTAATTGTTGGCCTCAATATCTTTAATAGACATTTGCTGTTCATCCTTTCTAAAACCATACAAGTTATTAGTTTGATTCAGAAAAACTTAGATGATCTTTTCACTTCAATATTTAGCGTTAGTTATATTGTAGCACTGAGATAATATGACAACTACATCTACAGGAGTTTAGTAGAAAGTTTATTGCAATGTTCACTGCATTTAATGAAAAGCGAAATTCTGTATTTACTGTAGCATTCCTACTCGCACTATTAGTATTTGTGGGCCCCACCGTCAGACCAGTGGGCAATCACAGCCCTCTCTGGCTCTTCTATCATGCAGCTGCTGTGGGGCAGGGGTCGCTGCAGATGCAGAGATTACCACCCAGATGATGGCGTCCAACGTGGAGCTGCACTCACTCAGTACAGGGCGCCCCCCACTGGTCGTCACCGTGACCAGACAGCTCAAACAGCTGCTTTTCAGGTAAGGAAGTGTCATCACATTAAATAAGAAGCAATGGCATTGAGAGTGATTAATGGTACGACCGATAGCGATGATGGTGTACGATGACATGAATAAACAAGGTATAAACTTACTGGCTGCCTCTTTCCTTAGGTATCAGGGCCACATTGGTTCCTCTCTGATAGTTGGGGGAGTGGATGTGACAGGAGCCCATCTCTACAGCATCTACCCTCACGGCTCTACAGACAAACTTCCTTTTCTCACCATGGGTGAGAACGATCATCTAACCTTGCATCTCCCTAACTCCAAGGACCAGATTATTAATTTGCTCCGTAACCATTATTTTTTGCATCTGGTAGATACTAAGTTTTTATTCTTTTATTCACTTAAAACTGTCTGCCCTCCAGAAAAAAGAAATAGTAAGGCAAAAAAACAAATGCTTTAAACATTTTATGAAGGACTATAGTCCATTGCCTGTTAGTGTTTCAGAAAAACGAATCGGCATTTAACTATATTTTGATCGATGTATAAAATAACAGTTTGAAAATAAAACTGTTTTTAAATTTTCAGGGTCCGGAGCTGCAGCTGCCATTTCAGTGTTTGAGGATCGGTACAAACCAGAGATGCAGGTCAGGAACCTTATTTATCCTTCTAATGGCTGTTTCGGCTCTTGTTGTGATCAGTGTAAATCGGTATTAATTAAAATTGCTGTTGCTGCCTCATTTCCTGTTTTCCTCCCAGCTGGAGGAGGCCAAAACTCTAGTCCGGGATGCCATCACTGCTGGGATCTTCTGTGATCTTGGCTCTGGCAGCAACGTGGACCTGTGTGTCATCACTAAGGCGGGGGTGGAATATCTCAGGGGTTATGACCAGCCAGCAAAGAGGGGTCAAAAGTGAGTGTTACTGTGCTCTGTATTCACTTGTGCAGTCTGTAGTGTTATGCATTCTCTGTTAAGGTTAAAATACTTGTTAATATATTAAATGCAGTTGCAATTGGTCAGTGCTTATACTAATGCATATAACTGATGCATTAATCTCTCTCACTTTTTCCACATCTCCCATTCACAGGGAGGGGAGCTATAGGTATAAGCCTGGAACCACACCAGTGTTGACAAAGACCGTTACCCCTCTCCCCCTGGATGTCGTGGATGAATCTGTTCATCTAATGGACACCCAGTAAGCTAGAACGAGCCAGACTGGCTTGCAGTCTGCATGCTGTTGGGGAAGCAGGCACTGACTGGAGGCTGCTTTCAGAAGAAGACAGGAAAATGATGACATTCAATAGGATAACACAGAACTTTTTTTTTTTTTTTTTTTATGAGTCAATAAACACAGATCGTCTTGAGCAATAAAACCCAAAAAATGCAATTCAGTTCATTTTACTTATTGTCAGTTGAATGCCTTTTATTATGTATCATGCTAATTTGTTGCAATTGCATTATGCTACTCAAGGTATTTTACTCACATAACTTTCATATTAAAACTTAAATATTTAATTTCCTCAGTAATGGTAAATGCTTACAGTCGTAAACATTTAGAATTAAAGTGTTTCAGTATATGTTGAAACTTGCAGCGTACAAACAATAGGGCGACACCTTGTTACAGGATATGTATGACTTGAATAAACTTGTTGTCGGTGCTAAATTGCATAATACTTTTAATCGATCCTCCAACAACTCATTCTGGTCATGGTCACGGTCACGGTGGGCCTGGAGTCTGGAATCTTGGCAGCAGAGGACGACAGGAAGGGAAGCACCAGTCCACTATAGACGCAAACTCAAATGCATATCGTTCGACTGCGGAACGAAACCTGGGGAGAAGTGTACATACATTACATCTATAGAGCAAAAATATTATTCGATCCCTTTACGCTAGAAGTTCCATGCAACCCACCACGCAAGTCAATAAAACACGATTTAAAGTACCTTAAACAGCCGGCCATCGCCCCGCATGCGAACTAAGCGTTCCTCTGTATTGTCCAATGAGCGAACAGACGCGGTTGAACTGCCCCTTTTCATTGGTCAGACGTACGCAACCTCGGCGTCTCGCGGTGTAGTACAAGTCCCGCCCATCGGGTGAACCGATTCTATTGATTGGTTGTCCTGGGAGCTTGGTTACAGGGCGCATTGTTTGAATGTGAGCTGAGCTGAAAGTAGATCGTGTCCATGTTAGCAACAGAATAAGTAGTTTCTGGTACGTATTGATTTATGGTATATGTTTTATGTTTCTAAAAATGATTAAATATGTGCTGGTTAATCGGCAGCCGACTTAAATCGGCCTATTATCAGTTTTAATTACTTGATCGGCAGCCTTTAATTTGATCGATCTCAAATAGCTATTTTGGGGGTGACGTACAATTTATGCGTTGATGACTAAGATATGTACATGAAGTTTAAAACAGCAGCAGCGCTATGTCGTTTTTGTCGTAGTTAGTGTGATTTTACCCTATGATCGGTGTCAGTCGATTCTGATTAGTTATCGGTGACCGGCCCTAAAAACCATGATCGGAGTATCCTCATTATTAATAGCAAAAATAATAATAACAACGACGTAAATGTCGCACAACTGCTTTGCTGCGGGTAATTGCTGGAAAATTGCTAACCAGTCACATTCTGCTGAAATTGACTGACAAATTGTAACGTATCTATAGAGCTATTTTGTTTTCAACGACTGAGAGATGATGATGATGATGATGATGATGGGGGGGGTGTAAGTAAGTAATGACGTAGGGGAGTGTAATATTGGGGGAGGGGCCATAACTTAATTGAAATACGAATGGCTTTTTTTATTATGTGGGCGAATGGCCTAGGGCAGGGGTGCCCAATTCTGCTCCTGGAGAGCTACCACCCTGCAGACCTTAGGTACAGCCCTCATTTAACACACCTGACACAGATAATCAGGCCCTTCAGTATCACCTCACTATTAGAGTCAGCTATGTTAAAGTTAAGCTGGTTCTCATACTGAGATATAACTGAAGGGCCTGATAATCTGTGTCAGGTGTGATAAATTAGGGCTGGACCTAAGCTCTGTAGAGTGGTAGCTCTCCAGGAGCAGGACTGGGCAGCCCTGGCTTAGGGTGACCATCTAATCCATGTCAGGGGGACATTATGAGCTTGGACAGGGTTTGCAAACTATCATCTCAATTAAAAAGACCTGTCAGATTTCACTTTAGCACTGAGTTCTTGCTTTGTGCTGAGTGGTCAATCTTCTATAATCATGCATGTGTCACTAATGTTAATGTGGAACAGCTGGATGAGTCTGTCAACCGAGGAAAGAAACCAGTCAAAGCATAACTAGAACTGAACTATTTAGCCAAAGACAGGAGCCTGTTAGTTATAAAGTAGGCCTAGTTTGTAAAATGTGAAGTAGCTCATAGTATCTTCTGACATGGATTAGATGGTCACCCTATGACACCAGGTGGTGAATGAATCCAAGTAAAATATTTGGGGGGGGGGTACATATCCTGCTTTCCGGGTCCTACGCCCTGAATGTAAGGTCTATGTGAGCACGATTTTCACATGATTTTATAAACAAGGATCCCTGAGTCTTGGAGAGGTCATTTTGGTTTAATGATTTAATTTACTGTACAGTAATAATTCCTTATGACCAAGCTGCTATTTCTGTGGGTCCGACGTTTTCTATGCGTAAAGCTGCTGTACAGAAATAATATCTAGATGGTTATGCAAGCAGCTTGATGGTGTGGGGTTTTGAGATTAATATAATTCAAATAAATAATGTATGCGTGAAATATTAAGCACATTAATATTGTATGCGATATCTCTGCAGGTCATAATTCATATAAGAATTGAACAACCCGCTCAACCTTAAATTGGACCTCGAGGAACATACATCAAAGGTAAACTAAACTTATAAAATGTTTACATTATAGGAATTCTCTGCCGTTTATAGACAACAAATATGTAAAACAGTCAAAATCATTGTGTGTTGTCTGAAGTGCATGTTCTCGCTGCCTTTTCACGCTACCCATCCTGTAAAATCCCAAACCAGTCGGTTAGCTGAGCAGTCCACCCCAGGCATGCGACACAATTCCAGGCGCAGGCGAAAGCCCACATCCCCCAGACGGAGAGAGCCCCCGCCCAGCGTGCCCCCTGCCCGGTCTCCTCGACGTAGCGGCCCCAGCACCTCCAGCGTGCGGACTCCGCAAGGTGATTTTGGATAGAGGTGCTACGCTGAGGAGGGGGGGCGGGGGGGGGGGGACGCTGGATCAGTTCATTTTTATGTGTACCCTGTTTTGTGGTTTCCTTGCATTTTTGCGCTGTGCGTAACTAAGCTTTCTCACATCAGCTGGCAGTCCTGAGAGGAAAAGGAAGAGATTCCGGCCAGGCACTCGGGCCTTAATGGAAATCCGCAAGTACCAGAAGTCTACAGACCTGCTTCTGCGCAAGGCGCCCTTCTCCAGAGTGGTAGGCCTCCCGCTGCATTTGCCTCATTCTCACCCCCCATCTAAGGATGTAACTATCGATTTATTTACATTACATTTATGGTGTGATAAGTTCTTTTAGATAGAAGGGTGCTGGACCATTTTTGGCTTTGTAGGTGAGCATGAGTGTTTTGAATCTGATGCAGGCAGATACAGGAAGCCAGTGGAGGGAGTGTAACAATGGTGTGGTGTGGGAGAACTGGGGATTGTTGAAAGCGAGTCGGGCAGCTGCATTCGAGATCAGTTGCAGAGGACTGATTGAACAAGTACCTGAGTGGCCTGTGAAGAAAGGAATGGATGAATCCTTCTGATGCTGAAGAGGAGAAATCGATCTAAGCATCCCAATAATTGGCAGCTCAACAATGTGAGAGGAAGATATCAATAATCAATAAATCTTCCATTTAATCTGAGGGTTCATTTAGTAATTGTTTATATATACAGATGCTCCTCTGCTTAGGAACGAGAAACGTTCCGAACAACCGTTCATAAATTGAAATGTTCGTAAGTCATTACTCAACATCATTTTAAGGGTATACGCAAGTACAAAGAATTAGGATGTTGGGAGTACGCACGCTACGCTGCTGCGCGGCGGGAGTAGTGGCCAGAAATAGTACTAGGCGGAATTGGCACACGGAAAAAAAATTTGATGTTGCAGACAGGAAACGGCCCAAGGAACACAATTTGGACTTACAGTCCTCTACGTTCGTATGTCTGAAAGTTCTTAAGTTGAACGTTCATAAGTAGAGGAGTGTCTGTAATATTATATAATATGTACATTGTAGTTGGTGCCAGTCAGGAACCAACCAACCAGCTAGTCAGGGTGCACACACACACAGTCAATTCAGGCATTCCAGTTTACTTAAGTTACATGTTTTTGGACAGTAGAAGGAGACTGGAGAATCCACTGAAAAGCCAGGCGTACCCAAGGTGAACATGCAAACTCCAGACACACAAAGCAGCTCTGTGTGGGGACAGCGCCACCTACTGTGCCGCCCTGACAGGCTTTACACGAATTGCAGTGTTACTATCGAAATGGCATTTCACGCACATGCAGTTGTCACATCGCAAGGACCACGATAGTCTGCTGGGTTCAAACTAATTTTACTCGGTCAATGGAAATAAAACTTAATAAGACTTGTACTTTTTGTTTCACTTTTAATTCAAGATTCTTTATTTGACACATCTTGAATTAAGAGTGAAAGAAAATGCAGTCATCTATAAGTTTTGCAAAGCAGAACTCAAATATTACCACAGCATGACTGCAATGCAAATATATCTTAAAGAAATTTCGGTTTGCGAAGTGCTTCCACACCAATGATGGGTTTGCTCTTTATCTGGATCTGTATCCTCTACACACTGCGTTCCTTCCACCATATTTGCAGGTAATTGAGAAGGAAAAGTTTAATCGTGTAATCGTGACAGCTCTTACCACTATCCTATTGTCTTACATTTTTATGCCATGTTTGAACAATAAATTCTTAATTGTTTTGTTTCTTTAAAAAATATACATTTGTTTGGTGTGTTTTGTGCCCCACCGGCTGGGGTGCGCGTGCTCAGAGTGCCCACTCATCCTTTCCAGGTGCGTGAAGTGTGTCAGACTTTCAGCAAGCTGCACCTGAGGTGGGAAGGCCTGGCTCTCCTTGCCCTGCAGGAAGTATGATTTCTGCCTGAATATCTTCCACATATTTCTCCACTGTTATTTCCATTGTTTGGTTTAGGCCAGTGTTTCTCAGTCTCTCCAAACGCACGTTCTGGCTGTGTGTCTTTTATGCTATACATGTAGCCAACCAGGGGGTTCCCCCTCATTTATATGTACATTCTCACGCACACACAAACATACGTATATGTATGTATGTGTGTGTGCATGTTTGTGTGTATCTGTGGGTGACTTCTGTTTTTGGTAATTTTATAATATGATTTTTTCTGGTTGCATTCGGCTTTGCTTCTGTTCAGCTGTTCATTACAGACTGAAGCAAGTTTCGCCGCCACAATTCTATGATCCACTGGTTGAGAAACACTGGTTTAGGCTTTTCTGTTTCTTACTAACACAAATGTAATGTTCAACCCATATATACATTTAGAAAAATAATATAAAAGGTAACAATCTGAAGGCTATAAGAGCAAATTCATTTCCAGCCCTTGGTTTGGTCACCTGTGTTTGTTCGCTGACACATGAGTGGATGTTTTATTATTTGAATTTTATTATTAAGAGTTGGATTAGTCTGTATTGGGAAGGAGAGCAACATGGCTGCACACAGCATATGGTGTAGAGAAGTCTGAGCGATGTCTCTGCTTTTGGGCAGGCATCAGAGGCCTTCTTGGTCCGCCTGTTCTCAGACGCCAACCTGTGTGCCATCCACGCCAAGCGGGTGACGCTATTCCCCCGGGACATCCAGCTCGCACGACGGATCAGAGGTGTGGAAAATCTCTGAAAGGAGGGAGGAAGAGCTGGGGAGAAGGCTCTTGTCCCAGGAGCAGGGCCGATGTCACTGTTAAGGTCATGCGGGGCCATACCTTGCCATGTGCATTTTCAGAGACTCTCCAACACTGCCACCTCTCATGTGTTTGTATATTTTGTATAATTAGTGTTTTTACTGATCTTACTGTCACCCAAATTCAGAGGTGGACATTTCAGGTTCATAAAGCAAAAATCCAGACCAAGATTTTGTTTCAACCAACTAATTGGGTATAAAGAGTCACTCATCTAGCTGGTTGAAACAAATCCTGGTCTGGATTTTACTTTCTGGACCTGAAATTTCCACCTCCGCCCAATTTTTTATTTTATTTTTTTTTCTTTTGTAAATAATGACGTCCATATTATGCTCACAATAAGGTTTCAGTGACTGTAAGTCCATGGTCTGGGTTAATAGTTAATATTACAGGGAGCGAATGGACATCTATCTCACTCATAAAGTCTAGTTAAATACATTGTTTGGTTTGTTTAAGAAAAGTGTAATAATGCCAAAAAATGTATCAATGCAAGTCACATTTTAACCTGAATCATCTGCATTTAGATATCGGGGATATTTTACAATTTGCATTAATTCATTTAAATTTTAATGTTCTTTTTAATTGTTATTGTGACCTTTGAAGGATGTTTTATCGCTCATTACAGGCTGTAGGTTATATTGTGCTGATGTCTGGCTTTCGTAATTTTAAGATGATTTGTACTAAATAAAACTTGATTTTTTCCCACTTGTTCAGTATGATTTTTAAACAAATGCAGAATACAGTTTTACTGTGCAAACTATATGCAAAAAGTTCTTATATTGCATTGAATGCAGTGTTGCAATGGTTTCCTTTTTAATTTTTCTGTTTCCTGCTTTTATGGTCTGTGTCTTTCCATCTGCATTTTTTGGCCCAGAGAAGCATCCCTGTACACTTCATACTATTATTCTAATTGGTCTCTAGGGGGGGTGCTGGTACATTCAGGGGTCGGAAAGTCCTCTGTTCACCCGCTTCAGCCAATCAGATTTCCTCTCACCTGTCTGACCATGCCCCTGAGAGTTAGGCTTACACACGCAGCATGGCATCGCTTGGGAATACGAACAGGAGCAAATAACTGGGCTGTACATAAAGCGATCAACCGAGATGTGGGATCAGTGAGATAATATCATTAGGAAGAGAAGTGAACATAGATGTAAGAAGAGACTGAAGGTTAGTTGTTCTGCAACCTTAGTAAGTTTATTGCAGTTATTGGAGAAGCTGTGGGATGAAAAGAAGACGGATGTTCTAATTCCATCTCAGACAAAAAGGAAGCTCATACAGACCAGCGTAATTTTAACAAGGTAAGCTCAACAAGTATCCATGCTTATTTAAAGGGCTTAACTTTCTGTCAGTGTAAATGACCCATTTATGTAGCGGTGCCTCAAATGTGATGGTTTGGCTGTTTTAAAGTCAGGAGGTCAATTACATCCCTAATTTTTAACGTTTTTAGCCTTTAGCACGATGTCATTAGGGGATGGCGCCTTTGAGGAGTTGCTGATTGGCAGTTTCCAAGGTGATGAAACCCAAAGGGTGGGGTTTACCGGTGAAGGGCGGAGCCCAGCTGAGGGACATGAAATCTTTGTACCTATGGTAAGGCAACTACTAAGTAGAAGGAAAATCATTTTTACCGCTTTTCATTTATATTTCGTAAACCAAGGTTACTGGCGAATTGTTATAAAATTATATTCAGATTTCTGGTAATTCTCAATTTATAGTGGATTTATCTGTTGCAAAAATATTAATTTAGTCTATGAGATTTATGTTTAGCAGTATTTAAATAAAAAATATGGCAAAAAATATGTAGGTTTACTCGTGTATCAGTGAATTGCATGCATTTTTGGATCTGCCACAAAGGGGCCGTGCAGTAATTGTTCAGAATTGGTTTTAGTAAAAATCCAACCACAGCCAGATGGAAAATTGTCTTAGATAAAATTGGTAATTTTTTGACACGATCATCAGTCATTTACTGATTTTTGTTGGGAAATTTCATTGTCCTCCATTGCATGAAGCTGATGACCTGTGTTTCCTTTGTAGTCTCCAACTGTGCCACTAGATGGCGATATGTCTTGCGGTGGCTGTGGAGGTCGTGTCTGGGACAGGTTCATCCTGTATGCCGTGGGGCAGGCGTGGCACAGCACCTGTCTGCGCTGCAGCCTGTGCCAGTGTGAACTGCAGATGCATCCCTCCCTCTTCTGTAGGGATGGGAAAATCTACTGTCAGCAGGATTACTACAGGTTGCAGTGTTGGACTCTTTATGATTTTATGATTACATGATCAAACCTCTGTGCCGGCCACATGTTGCCCTATTGAACAACTACAGATGTAGAGGTGGATAGTAATGATTTCTCATGTGTTTGAACACTTCTGCTCCTGCTGGTCATTACAGCGATTTTTTGGTATTCTGAGACTTTCACAAAAAATTCTTATTCTGTTTTAATGTCTTTTATTTTTTCGCTTTTGTTTTGCTTGCATTTTCCCTGCATGGCCAGGTTATTCAGTGAGGGTGCATGTGCTCAGTGTGCCCGACCAATCCCATCTTCCACTTTGGTCATGAGGTCTGGGGCGCTCACATTTCATCCTCATTGCTTTACCTGCCAGGTCAGTCAAGAGATTATGTGTCCAAACTTTGCACGGGTACAGTACATCTTAAAATGCTTAAATATCTTACAGAAAAGGTTTGTGTGACAAAAGATTATGTCAAGTGACAGGCTGCAATAAACTGTATCAGTCATATCAAAAATAAATTAACCAAAATAGCAATTAGATATGAATTGTCATAGTAAAAATATGATATAAATATACTGCCTATGTATGTTGGTGAAATCTCTTTCACTTCTGTGTTTTGCAATCTCCTCTCAGGAATGTAATGTCATTTTGCTACCGGGAAGCCTGTACTTCTTACATGGGAGGAACCTGTATTGTGAAGCTCATTACCATGGCAGCAGCACGACAAACCTGTCTCAGCACTGTCAACGTAGACAGAAAGAGGGTGAAGAATCAAAAAATATATATTTAAGCCCATTGTGAAGTATGGCATCAATGTTACTGAAAAACGAATGTGTCATTTCTTACTGATCATTCAATAAGCATTTTCATTAAGAATAACTCGGTAAAGGCCCAGAGCCTAATTGCATGTAAAATGATTTCTTCATAATTCAATTGAATATAGTCATACGTCACCTAACAACAGGGATACGTTTTAGAAATGTATTGTTAAGGGATTTTGTTGTTATGCGAATATCATGCAGTGTACTGACACAATCCTAGATGGTATAACTTGTTACACACCTAGACTGTATGGTATAGCCTGAATAAGGATAAAAAGTATAGTAAGTACAGTTCCATAAATACATAAACCAGTAAAATAGCTGTTTCTTATCATTATCAAGTATTTTATACTGTACATAATCATGACAATGAGCAGCATGTCGTTACACAGCGCACGTCTGTAAATGGAAATAAAATATTAGCTACATATAATATCAACAAGAAAAAGCACAATATCACGCATCTTTTCTGGTTCAGCAGATGGTGAGGAGCCAGTTAGCAGCCCTGAGATTCGACCGGGGGAGGGGGCAGCTGGGGACAAGACCCAGGGCAGAGCTAAGCGGATCAGGACATGCTTTCGCAGTGAGCAGCTAAGAGCCATGGAATCCTACTTTGCCCTCAAACACAACCCAAATGGAAAGGACTGGAGCTCCCTGTCGTATAAAACAGGTCTTCCAAAGAGGGTTTTGCAGGTAGGTGATGATTATAATCAATTATGTCATATAAATGTTTCATAGCATATGTTCACCGTATCATATTTCTGATTAGTTCTTAGCTGTACGTCGAAACAGTGGGATCGTTTCTCTTCCACATGCCTTGCAGCAATCCTGAACATAAGACCAGCGTCTGATATGAGAAACTGTGTTTTTGTTTCATATATGTGAATACCATTAAATATTGGGCACATTTCTTTCTGTGACTGTAAGTTATAATTGATGAGGATTGATAGGCTGGTGATTTACTAGGCATTCTGCGCTCTTGAACCCCCTAAGGTGTGGTTTCAGAATGCTAGAGCCAAACTCAGACGCTCCCTTTCCATCAATGAATCACAGAGCGGTTCCCCAGCCACTCCTCCAGCCAGCACCATGACTTCAGCCTCCATGTGTTTAACAAACTCCCAGCAGCCACGGGCCTGTGAGACCAGCACCATCGACCAGCTGCAGCTCTCCCTTCTGACAGCACCTCTGGAGGAAGCACCGCCGAGTCCCTGTCAGCAGTCACAAAGATTTAAAGATTCTTTTTATTTTGACAGCAGTACAGAGGTCGGGGCTGGACTCTGTCCATTAACAAGTTTTGAATCAGGGGAGTCTGGCATCAAAGAAGAAACTGGCGAAAATTATCGTTAGATTGTGTCAATATACTTGGACTCACTATTGTTATTTATACTCCAGCTTACAGTTATTTCTGAACACAACAGAGCTTGGAACAAATGTTTGAGCCACATTGAAGACTATCATTAGTTCTTGAATTTGTCTATTTTAGGAAGTCATATATTCAGTATTAGGGCATTTTACTCCTTTGATTTTCTTACAAATGAGTTTTTATTTTTTTAAATTCTAAGTAGCAGAACCACACCAAAGTGGTCGAACATTTTAGTAAATCTTAAGGGCTCGGCTAATGCTTTAAAAATGCCTAAAGCATGGCTCACACTTTTGTTTCGATATAATTTTATGCGTGATTTCTGTGTCAGTCACGAGATAGGACAGATCTGTGAGGAACAGAATTCCATGATAACGCCCAAAGGTGGTTTAGATAAAACCTGCACTTTCTTTGAATGAAAGCAACTAGAAAATTCTATGGCCAAGTGATTATAGACATGTAATGTAAATAATAAGTGTATTAGGGAACATAATCAGAAAAGAAGGAATACAACCAGGACAGGAGCTAAACAGAAGATGGCGTTAGAGACAGTCACACGAAAAGATGTAAGTGTGCAGGTGAGAGTAGGAAACGAAAACGGTTCCTTTCAGGCGAATGTTACAGTGTGGGCCAAATAGGATTCAAACACAGACAAGAAAACTACTCAAAATTGTGTGTTTAATTAAGGACAGGCAAGAACGCCATGGTCAAAAAGTGCAGAATTGGAAACTGGACTGGTAGAAACAAGCAAGCCAGATTGGAGGACAAAGTCGAGGCAGAGGGACAGGCAGGGGTTAGGCAGCGTGCAGAAGATGGGTAGGACAGAAAATTAGGTAGTAACCAGGAGGCAAAATTCACAAAGATTGCACAAACCGTCAGACTGAACAGGACGGTCACGCACTGGGGTTCAGTAGACGGTGTAGTAAAATATGAAACGGTAAACAACCAAGACGATCGTCTGCTGGGAGAGGGTGTGGCTAGACATGAAAAACACCTGAGTAATGCAGTTTGACACGTTCTTCAGGACTGCAGTTGCAGAGATTTGTGAGAGACGTAGCAGGAGTCTGTATAGGAGAGAGCCTAGATGGGGCATCCTGCTGGGCATCGCTGACAAATGTAAACAGTACAGTATAGGGCCTCCAGGTTAGAGCCAACACACACTTATGCCTTAGTAATAGTGCAGTCCGTGTGGAATTAAAGGAAACTGAGAAGTATGGAGTGATGATGTGTGTTTACATTTGTGCACAGAAGGTGTTTTAGTTCCACTCAAAGTCGGTGTTTCATCCTAGTCCTGATGTGTAATGCTTTTTAATGCAAGCATGATATATACAATCAAATTAGTTCTTCTTTTGGTTGATTAAATGCAGGAAGCGTAAATGATCGTAAGTTCATAGTGCATGCATTGGAACCCAGCAGTTTAACCCATCGATTCGATATCGCGAGCGGTACATCACAAACTACTGGTGACGTGATAGAAAAGAGGTGACACGATATGATATTTAAGTACCGTAGCGAAGGGTTAGGCTGCGTTTTTTCAAGTTGTCATTTAAGGACATATTATTTTAGTTTGAAAATAATCAAAAGTCAAACAATGTACAATGTGTGAAAAATAAAACAGATGTAATAAATATATACTCCTGTTTGTTCGTTGTTTTCTGTGTTTTATATTAAAACTTAAATATATTGAAACATTCATTTAATGCATATTTTTGTCATGTAATGTAAACTGTTGTTTCTATTCTTAAATTCAAATAAAGTTTTGTTGGGGGGAAGGATTTAGTACGCCATTCCCGTCTGGACTCGTAAATAGTAAAACATTATACCTGAAGTGATACGGAAATGTGAAAATGGGTCTCTCTCTCTCTCTCTCTCTCTCTCTCTCACACACACACACACACACACACACACAATCAGTACGATGACCGTATATAAAATTACCAGCAAATTACTCAGTAATTATGTCTGAATTGCAAATGGTTCTCACGATCATTCTGTTTTTAACAACGAAAATACTTTTTTTCTAAGTGATTAACGTATGTACGATTTGTTTCAGATAGCACTACACTACACTCACTACAGATGGCACATGACCTTGTGACGCAGAGAGCGCTCGGTGCGGCTTGGTCAATAAATAAACCAGCAGCTCAGGAACGAAACTCAGAAACGGAAGAGCTCTCCCCGGTGTGAGGTGTCCTGCTTTTGGACACCGAAATAATCATAAACTCACTTCTTGTCCATGAATTAGATTAAAATAACCTGACATGGATTTTGGAGTCGTCTTTCTGATTTTCACTTGTTTTTCGATAGTGGGGAGTGGTAAGTTCTTTTGACTTGTATTAAAACACCAGAGCCTGGTTTAATAATAAAAAGAAAGTAAAAGTAAATTTAGATTAAATGTTATTTTTAAATGTATTTTTATTAATTTAATCGGGTTACTGACACAAATTAATCATGCTGTGATTTAACTCTTTGGAAACGAGTAAAAAATGGACTACGTGAACAAAGAAATGATATTTACAGAATTATCACAGAATTTTTACAGAGTTTAAAGAAGAAAGGTAATATCTGTACCTTACAATTTAACATTTCAAGTATGTTAAAGTTTAATTACTGGTTACCTAATGTTGAAAATCCAATATGTTAAAAAGTATATCGGTGAATATGATTCTTATCGGTGCTGGTTTCACATTCTGTGAAGTGGTTCAGCCAGATGCTTTCGTACATTCCAAGGCTTTAGCTTTAGCTGGAATGCTGAAGTCCTTGTATAATATTTTTAGAAAGATTTTTTTTATTACACCAGTATCTACAGTGGGTATGAAAAAGAATCACCCCTTCAAAATGTTCACATTTATCTTACTTTGTAGCCTGAAATGAAGACACACGTGCAAAAATATTTTTCCAGTTTTATTCACTCAATGCAAGTGAAAGATAGAATTGTAGCAGGCAGAGGTATAGAGCGCGCGCTGACATCGCGTGGCCGCAAACACCACGCGACGAACCACCTCAGGGACGAGAGCCCGAATGCAGCCGTACAGTGGGTGATACCTCAGCATCACACTAATTTAAATGGAATAGAACATAGTAAAAAAATGTCCTGGTGGCTGGAATGCCAAACCTGCCACCAACCCCAGCGGCAGTTCAGGAAAAAAATAAAAAACAGAATCACTGAGATGGATAGTGAAATATCCCCTCCTAAAAGGTACCTGTAAACTCAATCAGGTGTAGCTAATCACCTTCTCCATTGTACACCAAGCTAATTGGCTTCCACCTGTGTCCAATTGTAATCATTCTGATGAATTCAGTAAAAAACAGCTATTCCAAAGGCATTTCAGTGCCTGTTAGTGCAACTGAAAGCAAACAATCAACTATGGGTGGCAAGGCACTCTCAAATGATCTCAGGGATAAAGTTATGGACAAGCATGAGTGATGAAATGGAATTGGTGGCAACTTTCAAGCAGTTACAGTTACCACTCTGCCAGAGTGGTTATTGTGTGTATGTGATGATAATATCCATAGATGGATCCATAGATGTAGCTTGTATGGGAGGGTTGCAAGAAAAAAAGCCCACTCCTCAAGAAAGGCTACGTTACATCGTGATTGAGCTTTGCCAACATGCAACTTGAAGGTTCTGAGGCCAAATGAAAAAAGGTCCGATTTAGATTTTGACCTATTTGGCCTCAACACCAAATGGTATATCTGGCAGTAATCCAATGCCATCCAAAGAACACCATACCAATAGAAAGCATGGAGGTGGTAGCATCCTGTTGTGGGAGTGTTTCTCTGTAGCAAGGACTGGGCACTTGTTAAGGTAGAGGGGGAAACAGATGGGGCAAAATACCATCAAATTCTTCAGGAAAACCTGCTGCCCTCTACCAGAAAGTTGTTAATGCGAAGAAGGTTCACTTACCATCATGACAATGACCCAAAGCACACAGCCAAGTTCACCACACAGTGGCTGAAGGAGAAAAAGATGAATGTCCTTGCAAGGACTAATCAGAGCTCAGACTTAAACGCTACTGAAAATCTCTGGAATGACTTGAGGATTGCAGTCCACCAACGGTCACCATCCAATTTGACTGAGCTTGCACAGTTCTGTGCAGAAGAGTGAGCAAATGTTGTACAGTATAGATGTGCAAAGTTTATAGAGAAGAATCCCAACAGACTCATGACCGTAAACAAAGGTGGTTTCTGACACGGGAGGCGTTCCTTTAATTTTTGAACTGTTGCTGTTATATCTTTCACTTCATTAGGTGACTTTTGTAACTCACTTCTTATGGGAATTAGTCAGACCTACATATGGTAACATGGCAATGTCTTTTTTAGTGTAAAATGAAATTCATTTTTAAAATGTGGGGAATATTAGTATTTTTCGTTCGTTAAATTAGTGTCTGGGGTAATTTAACGTACGCCTATGTTTCAGAGTAGTTATTGGTTACCTAATGACGGGAATTAAATTTGCTTATGTGAAAAGTATGTCGATGTTTTATGCAGTGGTTGAACCAGATGCTTTTCCACATTCAGATGTTTTGACTTGTGATAGGATCTGTTACGGTCTGAGAAGATTCTCCAACAAAGCATATGAAGTAATATTTAAATTCTATATGAACTTATTATGGAGCCCCTGAAAGGACCGGTGGGAAAAAAATAAAAAGCTCTTACTTTTAGCAAGTTTTCACGAAGTGGGAGTGGAAGGCAGGGAAACAGGTGCGGGAGTCGAAAGGCAAGGGGCAAAGAACACGGGATTTATTGTACCCGCCACACTCAGGAACACAGAGCACTAGCGACGATAAGACGTTAATGACCAGACCGAGGAGACTAACAGGGAAGCACGGAAATACGCAGGATCATTAGAGAAAACTAGAAACAGCTGGTAAGCAGGAGGATTATATATAAAGTTAGTTTGTAGGGTTTTAAAACAATTAAGTTTTTAGTCCAAGATCTAGTTGCTGAGTTGATGTCAAATGAGACGGTTAAATATGTGAAATAGGGCTGAGATGTTATGTCGGCTGAAATAGAAATGGGTCTGTTTTGCTATAGTACTGCTGCAGACAGGTGAGTAGGAACCTCAGGGGAAAAGCACATAGCTATGTTTTAAAATAACAGGTTTTAACCGTCTCAGAATTTTTTTTTACCAAACAGGCACATAGCTAGGTGGTCAGAGGTGGATAGTTCAGGTCAGGAAAGTAAAAATCCAGACCAAGATTTTCTTTCAACCAACCCTCGTAAGTAGTCAAAGAGTACGCAAACCTTATATGCCTCTAATTCTTAGCTTGTTGCTTGCAGCAAGTTCTATAACCCAGTGTTGTTTGATTTTACTTACTGGACCCAAACTAGCCACCCCTGCAGGTGCTAAAATTTCCAGTTTGAGCTGGGAAAATTGGATCCTCAGTAGAATAACACGTAATCACTTTCAAGATGATTTGGATGACTTAGAGATGTGATTTCAGAAAATATGTGATGTTCATTGATTGACTGACAGATTTATACCTCAAATATGGGTATAATTAGTGTTTAGTAGGCTATAATTATTATTTCAAATTTTATATGAAAATACAGCAACCATGGCCCCCCTGGCAACCCCTTAGATCTGTCTCTGGTTATGGGCGGTAGCCCAGAGTAAGCAATCTAACACAGAGAGCTTACAGGGAACATTGATCAAAAGGAGTGCATTGGATGTCTGGAGTAATTACCCATGTACCTCTCTTCCTTTGCAGAAATACACACTCTTGAATACATCTACACTGCCCTGTCAAAGCCTGTAGGTGCTCCTGGTGTGTATGACTTCACTGCCATGGGGATTCTGGATAACGAGCAGATTGACTACTACAACAGCAAGGACAAGAGCAAGATTCCCAGGCAGACGTGGATGTCTGAGAGACTGGATGGTAATTACTGGGATAAAGGCACTTCATCTCGCAGGAGCAAGGAGCAGTGGTTCAAAGTCAATGTTGAGATTTTGATGAACCGAATGAATGACAGCAGGGGGGGTAAGTGAGCCGTGTTACTATATCAAAGCCGGGACTGTCTACTCTTTGTGGCACATTGAGAAAGCTTGCACACTGCTAAGCTGGATAGATTATGCAGTGCATGCTGTGACCTGTGTCGTTCTCATTGTCTCCCTCAGGTCTCCATGTCCTGCAGTGGAGACATGGCTGTCAGGGGGAACCTCAGCCTGATGGCACACTGGCTTTTCGCAAAGGTTTTGATCAGTATAGCTATGATGGTGGGGACTTCCTCTCCTTTGATCCAAGAAATTTGCAGTGGGTGGCCCCAGTTTCTCAAGCTGTGCCCACCAAAAACAAATGGGACCACTCACAAACCCTCAACCAGTACACAGAGGGGTACCTGAAGAGGGAGTGCATGGACTGGCTGAACAAATTCATGGCCTATGAAGAAAAGGACTTGAAAGTTCAATGTTAGTAACACTGGCTTTTATCTCTTCACATATTTATAGTCAATGAGTTATAATGATATAGTATTTTGTACAGAGAAGTTGGTAAACAACATTAATTGTTTTTTTTTTTGCCTAATTAGAATTTAAACAGCAAAATTGCTATGCACATCTGCATACACTAATATTTAAATACATAGTTTTGTTTTCTGTAACATGATTCAGATTCCATGATTTAATCTAAAGGTTCTGACAGACTGTCATGCTTTAATCTTCTCTTTTAGCACCTCCCGAGGTTTTTACTCGTGCTAAAACAGCTAAAACCCCCGGCAAACTGATTCTTCACTGCCTGGCCACTGGATTGTACCCCAGGGATGTGGAAGTCGACATCTACAGGAATGATGACAGCATGACTGAAGCTGAAGGGGTGACTTCCACAGGCATCAGACCCAGTGAATTCAGTGCTGACGGGTCGATGGCAAAGACGTACCAGCTGAAGAAGTCGATTGAGATACTCAAGTCTGACTTGGATCTATATAGTTGTAGAGTCATGCGCAGGACCTTGGATAATCCAATTGTTGCTATATGGGGTACTGCTGATTTTTAAAAATTCTTCCAATCTGATTTCAGAACTGCATAATGCAATCTAGAGCTTTTTAATTAGGAAACAAACAGTAAATACCAAGCCCTTCTCAGGGGCCTCATTTAGGCAAATTCAGGTTACTCTTGTTACGACCTCAGGTCGTAAGTATATATAAGTATACTTATCGATTTTCATGATGTTTTTGTTTTGAATAAAACAATATTGGTACCTTACACATACATTAATTGGACAACATGTAAAGTTTCAGTTTTATTTGCCAGATGTAAGTTATCACAGGGTCAACATCACAGTGAAATATGTTGGATGAGAGGATATGCAGGAAAACAGGTCTCTCGGCATTGATTAAATAAAATTAAGAATTAAAAATTAAAAAGCCATAAATAGGGGAATGTCTGTGTATGTATAAGTGGAGTGGGGGGAGCTAATGCAGGCATTAGTCTTGCACATTGAGAAAGTGACATATTATCAATAATTGCGCATTGATGAATAATTGTACATGATACCAGGACATTTTTGAGTAGTTTTAAGTGTTGGAATCGATGGCCTGGTGGTAAAAAATGTCCTTGAGTCTGGTGTTCTGAGCAGCCAAGCTACTGTATCACCTTCCGGAAGGTAACAAAATGAACAGCTGGCGTGCCGAGTGGCTGTGGTCTCTGATGATGATGATTTTTAAATAATTAGCTTTTATTGGAAGTTTAATATGCATGAAACTCTTTGTTTACAGAGCCTGAATCTGACCAGGGAATTATAATTGCCATTGCTGTGTCCTTGGTGTTACTCATCGTCTGCATTGTGGCCATTGTTGCTGTGTTCCTGGTTCTAAGACGTAAAAAGGATGGTAAGTTATGGAAAGAGATTTAATTTCACAAACTGTTTAAACTTGTCTGTTTTGCTTTTAATAACCATTGTTCCTGTGCTTTAAATATTTTTTTTCAACTTACTTTCACTGTCTTTTCTGACTTCTCCCATTTATAATTATTGTGTTTATAATATTTTGCTTTATTTCTTAATTTAATCTTTTTTGTCTAGACTTCCCTGTGTTCAAAAAGTAAACAGTTGTATTATTGGACAGTATTGCACTGTGGGCCTTAAGCTCTATGCATGTAATGTGGTTTAATCAGTCACATCTTACGTTTGCATTACACTTAAGAATCAAGTTCTGTTAGTTACAGATGAACAGCGCAATGTCCAGCAGTGGTTAGTCTCTTAATTTCCCTTATGGCTAAAGCATATAATAAAAAGTGTTATGAATTTATGTAAATGTTACATTTTACACTTCAGTTTGTTTATTCACATATTTATTTACAGTAAAATGAAATGGTGTTGAGATTTGTAAATATATTGAACATATTAGTTTTACAACTAAAATAGGTTTTGGACCAAAGGTTAATCTCCAGGTCATGAAATTTTATCAGTCCTGGGCTGAGATATATTCTAATGAAAGAAACCTGAAAGTGGCAGTTGGAGTTAATGGTGCGATAAAATGTTCCGACCTTCACAACGTCGTCTGTACTAGTTTTAGTAACGCTCTCTTATGGTAACAAGTAGTTCGTAATTTTTGTTCCTTCCTTATAAGGAATTGTTTTCCTGCCACTGGAAATGCTTTCTACATCATATTAAATAGTAGATGTATTTATGTTGGAAAAATAGCTTGTGAACCACTATCCATCAGATCAGTTACAAATACTAAGGCTCATGTGTGGATATTGTAGATTTAATTCCCCGCTTGGCTAAAACGGTCACAGCAGCACATGGTGCAGACAAGGAAGTGGGGGTGAAGATCCACGGGTGGCTCTAAGACAGAATAGGTTCATTAGCTGGTAATGCAGGTCAGAACAGGGGAGGAACAGAGAGGGGCAGGGTGTGATGGGCGCCCAACCTGACAAAAACACCTAAAAAGGCTTAAATACAGCATTCTATAATTCATATGAAATTTTATCCACCTTGAGGTGAGATGAATTGTAATGAAGGCATCCAGAAAGTAGCTGTCAGAAATACTCCTGATATTAATTCATTACTTAGCTGCCTGTTTATGTCAAGTTTAAAAAGCAAACCAAACTCATTACAGGCACTGAGTTCTGTACCTCTGTCTGATCTATCCAGTGCCCTCAAGTGGAAGCTCCACCTCTACGGACACAGAGATGGAAGCACAGCCACTGGAAAATGGTACCGATTTCCTTACACATCACTGACCGTATCTATAGAGCCCTGCCTTTGTCATGCTTATAATGCTTTATGACAGTGACACTCAAGTCATTAATTAGTTATCAGCTTAAGTCATTCATAAAAGCAAATGAAGCCCTTTACTCCATGCTGGCCGAACCCAAGGGGAGCCCTAGGCCAGCTTCGGCCCCCCCACCCAGGAAAGCCCCTTATGACTTTGTCTCAGACTTAAGCTGTACGATTGGGTTGATTGGCGCTGTTTTAGTCAGACCTATAACTCTGTGTCTGCTCTGTCCAGGGAAGCCCAATGGGACCTGCAGTCCTGAGGCAGAAAGACTGATGCACCCAAATGGTACCGATTTCCTTACACCTTACTGTATGTTACGTTAATACAAAAACTTCATTATATCTGATATAGAACTAACATTAAGCATTTGTTTTGTTTTATTTTTTAATGAATAAATGTACACACACACACACACACACACATATATATATATATATATATATATATATAATATACACTGAAAAGTCAAAGTAAATTATAGGCACCAACACAAGTGCTTTCACCACATTTCACCAACCACACAGAGGAGAGGAATACCAGTTCAAAGGATTCTAAAGCAGTCATGCTTATAACGGTTTATGCTGATAATGTCTCATGTCTCATGTCTGCTTAAATCATGTCTAAAATGCAAACCAAACACTGTACCAGCAGTATATTCTATAACCCATTCTTGTTGGTTCTCAGAAACATCCAAAGGAAGCTCCCCTCAGGGCAGCATTGATTCAGGGCGCTTTTCCAGGCAACCAGGTACTACAAATTCCCTTTTTTCATTGATCAGTATCAAAAGTACCAAACCAGCTGGAGGACTTAACTTTTCACAAACCCATCTGGGAATGATTTAACCAGCAAGATGAAAATGGTTATGATTGGCTCAGACAGTGAATGCAACGCTCATGCGAAAGCAGCGGCAGTAAACAATAAACTGATTTTCAGAATTCATACTACATAATCTTGAAAAGGAACAATCATTAAAATTGCTAAATTTGCTCATTTTTGTTCCATATGACACAGCTAAAAACGTTTTAGCAAAATTTAATGCTGTAATGTCTGGACAGTATGAAAAAGCCTGATCTCAGCCCAGCTGACTACTGTGGTCCTTGCGATGTGAGGATTGTATGTGCATAACATGCGATGTTGGTATTAATATCACAAATCATAATAGTTGTAATAATGTCATTCAGCACCAGTTTGTACGCCAGTAGAAAACCATCACAAGATGTACTGTATCTTTGGTACTTTTTTGCACCACCATAAGTACAGTGCATAGTGCAGTGGAAAATTACTGAATGCAGCTAATGGTTTTCTTTCTATCACTGACGACGTTTAAACAGAGCCCCCCCCCCTTTGTCATGCTTATAACGCTTTATGACAGTTATACTCATGACATTAATTAGTTACCTGCTTCAGCTATGTCTAAAAAGCGAAGCAAACCTTTTGCCACCAGTATGTTCTGTATCTCAGTTGTTGTCGGCTGTTTTCAGGGGACTCCCCTCTTGACAGCAGTGATTCAAGTACCCAGTCCCTGAATGAAGGTAATGCTTTTCTTCTCCATCACTGATCTATAGAGACCCACGCTTGTCATGTTTCTAACATTAAAAAAGAGTAAAACCCACCAAACAGATGCAAGTTCCATTAAAGTGGCGCTTAGTCAAGTAGCTCCATGCTGATGTATTTAATGCTCATATCTTAACCGTCATTGCAGGCCACGAGGAAGTGTAATGTGCTGTGATTTCCTGCTGGGGTGAGTTCCTGTTTACACATCTCCCTAAGCTTTCTATTATTGTCACTCTGAACTGTAAAAGGCAAACTTTTTTGGATTGTCGTAATATTTTATATGCTAGCTTTGTTCCAAAGCTGCCAAATTTAATTGCTAATATTTTGCATATTTTTGTCTCTCTCTCTCTCTCTCTCCCACAGTGCCACTGTGGATGATTTGTTCTCCAAAACATCTTTTCATGTTGGTCTATTTTTTCCCATCTTGTTATTTTCAGTCAGATTTGATGTTAACCAATGAGAAATGTGAATGTAATAAACATATCACCACTGGAATGATTGTGAAGACTTTAAAATCATTTTGTTTATCCCATATTTGTACATTTTCTTTTGGGATTTTCTGAAACTTGAAATCATCTGAGCCTTTTTATGTAATATATTCAATATATAGTAATTATAGAGAATTACTGATTGGTTGTTTGTCCAAGTAACCTTTTAGAAGTAAACAAAATATGCTTAGCAATACTAAGTATATATTTTTTATTAAATGAGTACCTTGCACATTTATTTAACAATATTCAGTTTGTGAAATTCTTAGGTTTATATAATATGAATATAATATTGACTGTAATAATAATACACTATTATATATTTATGATTAGAAATAGAAGTAAACACTCAGGTGAGTGATATTATAGAAAAAAAATTATACAAAGTAACATACTGTTTTTAATTTAAAGGCTAATGATATTAGTTTCTTTGTTGAACTGTCACAACATTAAATATTGTTTCTCTGTTTTTCAAGCCATTTTAAACTTTATTTTATGAGCTGTTTCCAAAAGAGTTAAATAAATCACTTAATTTGTTTGTAATTGTGTCAGTAACCCATATATCTGAGTTATAAATAATAATAGTGGGGCCTGGGTCATTCTCAGTCTTCGTGACAAAGATAATTATTCTTCTGTAACTGCTTATCTATCACAGGGTCCTGGGCAGCCTGGAGCTCAGCCCAGAAAGCAAATGGAGCTATTAGGCCAAATTTGTTGCCTATTAAAAAACAAAAATATGTGAAAAATTAACCTTTCAGTTGGAAAACAATGTCAATCACAATGTCTAAATCGATTTAAAAAGTTTCATCTGAATTACTCTGAACAAATCTGCCAAGACTGGGTAAATTTCCATGTTTTTGAATTATTCTGTAAAAATAATGCAGCGATGTGTAAAGCACCTTCGGTTGACTGCTGTGAAAGGTGTTATAATATAGCAAAATGTGTAATGTGTAGGGTTTGGGGTGTTTGTCAAGCATCATAAGGTTTTTGACTTTCTTTGAAACCTCTTTCACCAGTATCACTACTAGCACCGTTTGCAAAATGACCAGTAAATTATTGAATAATTATGTGCATATATCAGTATTTAAATTGCACTTCACGATTATTCTGTTTCTAACAAGAGAAATACATATGCGGTTTAATGAACCGATTAAGGTACGTGCGACTCATCTTGACCATGAAGTATCGTATTAAAATGGAAGAAACGACTGCAGGCCGCGCAATAACCTGCGCACGTTGCTTTTGCCTGACAGCTGCTGACGCTCGAGCGCGCCGAGCGGATAGGAAGCTGAACAGAAAACGTGCACAAAGCAGAGAAGGACGGGAACGCGCACCCGCGCAAGGTGTTCTGCGTCGTGCTACTGAAATCACCGTCAACTAGCTTTTTGCCATCGGTTACCTAAAAAAACACCCCGAAATGGAGTCCAGAGTCGTCGTCCTGATGTTCACTTGCTTTTCCATGGCTGGGAGCAGTAAGTTATTTTTTGCTTGTATTGAAACGCTAAAGCCACCCTTTGCAATAAAAACGAAAGTAAAAGTAATTTAGCCATAACATTTATTTCAGTTGTAAATGACCATTATAAAGGTTATTTCCCTCTGGTTGTTTTATGACCACTTCGATAACCAAACCCAGTTTATGATCATTAAAGTTTTATACACTGAAGTGCTGTAAAATGTTTTTCTTTTCTCGGTAACGATGTACTTGGTGCTATGACGTATACTGATTTTACATAAAAGTAATCTTATACTGAAATTTTACTTGAATTCTTAGTTACCTGATGTTTAGAATTCAATATTAATTAGCATAGTGTCGAATTGAGCGCATATAGTCGATGAGCACGATATTATCCGTGTTGTTTTTACGCTTCACGAGATGGTTACTTCCGTACACTCAGCGGCCTCGAGTTTTGGTGTGATACGGTCAATGCGGAAGAAGCGCTTGTGTAATGTGTTATCAAAAACTTTATAAACTAAAGCCATAAATAAATTTAAATTTCATCCAGTGGTCTACGTGAACACTGTCATCTGTTCCTTGCAGGCGGTTTTTGCGTTGCTATGTATTGCCAGGTTGTTGCTGTCATTGTGGTATTGCACTGTTTTGTCTTTTATTGCAATGGTTCGTCCCCCACCACCCCCACCTCACCTGTACTCTCCAATGCAAATGTGGCATGAAAATTTCGCCGTACTCCTTGAAACACACGTGACAACAGAAACTGAAACTTGAAACATATATTACATTCTATATATTACATTGAAACACTACATTACATTCAGTAATGTTTGTAAATTAATAATCCTTCCCAAAGAGAATGTTTTAAGCGTTAATTATTGTAATTTTAAAGACATGACTGCATTTCCATGTATTATAAAGGTAGCCAGTTTCTGTGTTCATTTTTAAAAAATTCCATATTGGATTCATGCCAACAAAATATTTATTCTAAATATTAATTGGAAAAAATTAAATGTAAGGAATATGTTGTTTCTTTTCTTTGTTAAATTATTTAAGCGGAGTCAGGTGGAGTAGTTTTGGCTTTTTCTCTGAGTTACTTTCATGTACTTTTTCCTCCTTTGCAGAAATTCACACTCTTGAATACATCTACACTGCCCTGTCAAAGCCTGTAGGTGCTCCTGGTGTGTATGAGTTCACTGCCATGGGGATTCTGGATAACGAGCAGATTGACTACTACAACAGCAAGGACAAGAATAAGATTCCCAGGCAGACGTGGATGTCTGAGAGACTGGATGGTAATTACTGGGATAAAGGCACTTCATCTCGCAGGAGCAAGGAGCAGTGGTTCAAAGTCAATGTTGAGATTTTGATGAACCGAATGAATGACAGCAGGGGGGGTAAGTGAGCCATGTTACTATATCAAAGCCGGGACTGTCTACTCTTTGTGGCACATTGAGAAAGCTTGCACACTGCTAAGCTGGATAGATTATGCAGTGCATGCTGTGACCTGTGTCGTTCTCATTGTCTCCCTCAGGTCTCCATGTCCTGCAGTGGAGACATGGCTGTCAGGGGGAGCCTCAGCCTGATGGCACACTGGCCTTTCTCAGTGGTTTTGATCAGTATAGCTATGATGGTGGGGACTTCCTCTCCTTTGATCCAGGAAATTTGCGATGGATCGCCCCAGTTTCTCAAGCTGTGCCCACCAAAAACAAATGGGACCACTCACAAACCCTCAACCAGTACACAGAGGGGTATCTAAAGAGGGAGTGCATGGACTGGCTGAACAAATTCATGAGCTATGGAGAAAAGGACCTGAAAAATCAATGTCAGTAACACTGGCTTTTATCTCTTCACATATCTGTTAAATAAGTTATAATGATAAATTGGTTTGTATAGAGAAATTGCTGAATTGCATTTTTCATTTTTTTTTATGTGACTTATTGTATGTATAGTTAGAATTTAAACAGTGAAACTTCTATGTAAATCCGCATATACTGTAATGTTTAAACACATGGTTGCCTTTTCTGTAACATCGATTCAAATTCCCTGATTTAATCTAAAGTTTCTGACAGATCGTCATGCTTTAATCTTCTCCTCTTTTAGCTCCTCCCGAGGTTTTTACTCGTGCTAAAACAGCTAAAACCCCCGGCAAACTGATTATTCATTGCTTGGCCACTGGATCGTACTGCAGGGATGTGGAAGTCGACATCTACAGGATTGATTTCGGCATGACTGAAGCTGGCGGGGTGACTTCCACAGGCATCAGACCCAGTGAATTCAGTGCTGGCGGGGTGACTTCCACAGGCATCAGACCCAGTGAATTCAGTGCTGGCAGGGTGACTTCCACAGGCATCAGACCCAGTGAATTCAGTGCTGACGGGTCGATGGCAAAGACGTACCAGCTGAAGAAGTCGATTGAGATACTCGAGTCTGACTTGGATCTATATCGTTGTAGAGTCATGCACAGGACCTTGGATGAAGTAATTGTTCACAAATGGGGTACTGCTGATTTTTTTTCTTCTTCTAATCTTCCAGTCCAGTTACAGAGCTGCATGATGCAATCTAGAGCTTTTTAATTAGGAAACAAACAGTAAATACCAAGCCCTTCTCAGGGGCCTCATTTAGGCAAATTCAGGTTACTCTTGTTACGACCTCAGGTCGTAAGTATATATAAGTATACTTATCGATTTTCATGATGTTTTTGTTTTGAATAAAGCAATATTGGTACCTTACACATACATTAATTGGACAACATGTAAAGTTTCAATTTTATTTGCCAGATGTAAGTTATCACAGGGTCAACATCACAGTGAAATATGTTGCATGAGAGGATACACAGGAAAACAGGTCTCTCGGCATTGGAGGATAAGATGATTAAATAAAATTAAGAATAAAAAAGCCATAAATAGGGGAATGTCTGTGTATGTATAAGTGGAGTGGGGGGGCTAATGCAGGCGTTAGTGTTGCACATTGAGAAAGTGACATATCAATAATTGCACATTGGTGAATAATTGTACATGATACCAGGACATTTTTGAGTAGTTTTAAGTGTTGGAATCGATGGCCTGGTGGTGAAAAATGTCCTTGAGTCTGGTGTTCCGAGCAGCCAAGCTACTGTATCACCTTCCAGACAGTAACAGACTGAACAGCTGGCGTGCCGAGTGGCTGTGATCTCTAATGATTATGAGGATGTTTTTTTTCATAATTAGCTTTTATTGGAAGTTTAATATGCATGAAACTCTTTGACAGAGCCTGAATCTGACCAGGGAACTACAATTACCATTGCTGTGT
Organism: Brienomyrus brachyistius; assembly: GCF_023856365.1. NCBI lineage: Eukaryota > Metazoa > Chordata > Actinopteri > Osteoglossiformes > Mormyridae > Brienomyrus > Brienomyrus brachyistius. Next base: position 140,861 of record NC_064555.1, read on the forward strand.
CCTTGGTGTTACTCATCGTCTGCATTGTGGCCATTGTTGCTGTGTTCCTGGTTCTAAGACGTAGAAGGGAAGGTAAGTTATGGAAAGAGATGTAATTTCACAAACTGTTTAAACTTGTCTGTTTTGCTTTTAATAAACATTGTTCCTATGCTTTAAATATTTTTTTTCAACTTTCACTGTCTTTTCTGACTTCTCCCATTTATAATTATTGTGTTTATAATATTGTGCTTTATTCCTTAATTTAATCTTTTTTGTCTAGACTTCCCTGTGTTCAAAAAGTAAACAGTTGTATTATTGGACAGTATTGCACTGTGGGCCTTAAGCTCTTTGCATGTAATATGGTTTAATCAGTCACATCTTACGTTTCCATTACACTAAGAATCAAGTTCTGTTAGTTTTGAAAATATAGATGAACAACGCAATGTCCAGCAGTGGGTAGTCTCTAGTGTCTTAATTTCCCTTATGGCTAAAGCATAGAGAACTGTGATGCGACGGGGAAAAATCCGCGATATAGCGGGATCACGATAGCTGAACTGCGATACAGCGGGATCACGATAGCTGAACTGCGATACAGCGGGATCACGATAGCTGAACTGCGATATAGCGGGATCACGATAGCTGAACTGCGATACAGCGAGATCACTGTATTACAGGCCCACGTTCAGCTGATCATTGTATAGTCAGAACCAAAGAACGGTTTCAAACATGCTATCATGCTTGTAGCTGGTTTGAACATTATTAGTTATGAAACTTCTCTGATAAAGTTAAATAAATCATCGTCAAAAATACTCCTGATATTAATTCATTACTTAGTTGCCTTTTTATGTCAAGTTTAAAAAGCAAACCAAACCCATTACAGGCACTGATTTCTGTACCTCTGTCTGATCTATCCAGTGACCTCCAGTGGAAGCTCCACCACTACGGACACAGAGATGGACAAGGAGAAGCTGAGAAATGGTAACGATTTCCTTACACATCACTGACCGTATCTATAGAGCCCTGCCTTTGTCATGCTTATAATGCTGTACTATTGGGTTGACTGGCACTGTTTTAGTCAGACCTATAACTCTGTGTCTGAGGAGGCAGAAAAACCAAAGTCAGCAAATGGTGAGTGTAATGTGCCCCCTCCCTCCTAGAGCCTGGGCAGTTTTAGGGTTAACAGTCCTTCTGCATCACTGACAGCATCTATAGACCCCCAGGGTTGTCAAAATGTTTTAAGTGAACTTAAGTTCACTGTTTTATAATTATAGTGTTTAAAATACTTTGGAGATTTCCTGTATTTGTTAAAGTAATCTTTGTATCTAAAGTTGTTCTCAGCAATTTCCTTTTTTCTCAAATGTAGTCAAACATTTGTATTACTGGACAGTTTTGCATTTTAGAAAATACAGATCAACACAATGTCCAGCAATGCTTCATCTATGGTGTCCTTATTTCCCACATGGCTAAAACATATAATTTAAAAGTATTGTTAATATATGTAAATGTTACTGTCAGGTGCGGGGCTGGACGGGCAAGCAGGAAGCGGGGAAAGACGAGACAGGCAGGCAGGCAGACAGGCAGGCAGACAGGCAGGCAGACAGGGAGACAGACAGACAGACAGGCAGGCAGACAGGCAGGCAGGCAGGCAGGCAGACAGACAGACAGACAGACAGACAGACAGGGAGGCAGACAGACAGGCAGACAGACAGACAGGGAGGCAGACAGACAGGGAGGCAGACAGACAGGGAGGCAGACAGACAGGGAGGCAGACAGACAGGGAGGCAGACAGACAGACAGGATCCTCGGGAATTCGGGGTTTATTAAAGGGAATGGGAAGACAGGGCAGACGGCAACAAACTAACATCAGCTAACGTCAATGACAAGTCTGGGGAAGACGGACTCAGACGCGGACTAAATGCACAAGACAAGCCGAAAATAACAGGGAACAGCTGGGCACAATTGGGGAAGCACACGTGGGTGATGAGGGGCGGGCGAGCTGGGCATGACACTTACATTTTTCATTTTTGATTTGTTTTATTTACAAACATTAAAGTTAAATGGTTATGAGATTTGTAAATAATCTAAGTACCACACTAGTTTAGTTTTACAAGGTGAAATAAGTTTTGAACCAAAGCGTGATAAAGTGTATAGCCGTAAAAGCCATAAAGTATAATGCTTTATGACCATAACACTCATTATATTAATCAATTATCTTAAGTCATGCCTAAAAAGTAGACCAGACTCTTTACCAGCAGCAAGCTCTATAACCCAGTGTTGTTTATTTTCAGGAGGCTCTAATGGAAGCTCCTCTTCTAGCAGCACTGGTTCAGATGATCCATTGCTGAATAAAGGTAATGATTTTCTTCTACATCACTGACAGCATCTATAGAGCCCCACCTTTGTCTTGTTTATAATGCTTTATGACAATAACACTCATGATATTAATTAATTCTGCTGTTGTCTGCTGTTTTCAGACAAATCAAATGGAAGCTCCACTTCTTACAACACAGAGACTGAATCAAAATAACGGTAATGAGTTCATTGTACATCACTGACAGAATCTACAGCCCTCACCTTTGTCTTGTTTCTAATATTATAGGACAGTAACCCACCAAACAGCTGCATGTTCCATTAAAGTGGCACTTAGTCAAGTAGCTCCATGCTGATGTATTTAATGTTCATCATCTTAACCGACATTGCAGGCCACGAGGAAGTGTAATGTGCTGTGATTTCCTGCTGGGGTGAGTTCCTGTTTACACATCTCCCTAAGGTTGATGTGAGTGTTAATATGAGTGTAGAAGGGAAATTTCAGTTACCCTTTTCTGTATTGTAATATTTAGTATTCTGACTTTATTCAGAAACTGCCAAATTTGTTAACAGTTTATATATGTGTGTTTGTCTCTTTCTCCTATAGTGTCACACTTGATATATAAAGATACATGGATATATATGCTTTAGAATATTAGAACAAGGATATAAAAAACTGGATGAGGAGTAAAGTGCAAGAAGGCACAACCAGTCTAATATTGCTATAAGACTGTGGAACAGCCTGCCTTATGGTCTGCGTGCAACTGAGTGTGTTGATTCTTTTAAACAATTGAAAACATTTCTTTTTAAACAGGCTTTTAATCATGACTGATTTATTTTTATTGGTAATGTCTGTGTCTTGTTCAATTTGTTTGATTTTGTATTGGATTGTTGTTCAGCACTCTGTGACATTTGTACGAGAAAGGAGCTATATAAATGAACTACTATAAGTTGGAGATAACAACATCTGCTGAGAAAACCAGACAGGAGTGCAAAAATACATGGCAGAATGATATGTGCAGTTGAGCAAATAAGATGATTATTTACGGGATAAACAGTTTTTATTTTGCGCTCTCCAGCAAATCATTTCATTTAGGGGTAATTATTTTATATCGGGATTGTTCCTGAAGGAGGTCCTCCAAGCTACAGGGAAATTTGGGGGTTGGTGGCCGGATTTGCACTCCACCCACCAGAAAAATCTCACACCGGCCCATTTGGACCAGTGTGGTGCAGCTGCACTCAGGTTCTCATCCCTGAGGTGGTTCGTCAGTGGTGGGCGGCAACGTGCTGTCAGCGCATGATCCTTGTCTCTCTCTCTGTTTCATTTGATTCCATTTAATTTCCTTGCATTTCATTTAATTTTCTTTTATTCCCTTTCATTTCATGTTTGTGCCGGTTCATTTGCGGCTTTCTGAAACCAGACTTCATAAAAACCTGAAAGTGCCTGTACTACAATATTTCATATGCGTTTGATTTCACTCTGTGTGCTGTATAAAAGTTTTTAAAACTTTTTGCCATATTTTTGATTACATTTTTACTTTTCATATAATTGTTACTCTTGTCCTTTTCTGTAAATAGAAATTGTTCTTATATGTATATCAAGTGGTGTTATTGAGACGCCTGTGTGGGCAGACTTCCAGTAAAACTGTGTTGAAGCAAAATGCCACCTTCTGTGCCAGAGTGACATTAAGGAAAATACTTCTTTTTTCATTATTTTTACATTATAGTATATTAATTTTCTTTAAACTTTTGTAGTGGTATACTGTAATTTCACTGCATATAATATTATAATTAATAATTGCACTCTAATTATATAATATTATGTATTTGTCCTGATTGGATATAGGAGTAAACAGTGATATTATAGGAAAATACTTTTAATCCAAGGTAACATATTCTTTACACTTGCAACAAATTTTGTTTTTGTGCTTTTATAGCCAATTTTTGCAATTTTTTTTATGTTTGCTTTTTATTTCCAAAGTTAAATAAACTCATGATTTGCGATTTTCATTTTATTTTATGAGCTGTTTCCAAAGACCCAAAGTGCTTTTCAGGCTAGAAAGAATCGAGTAACAAGTCCTATATACACAAAAAATATATAAATAAAATAACGTTCTACATCCATAATAAAATATATCCATAAAATAACATTAAATAACAGTAAAACATATAAATAAAAAAACGTTGGTCGTATAAAGGTTTAAATGCACGGAAACGTCTTGTCATAACAGCGCAAATACACCTAAGTTCAGCGAAGGTATTGAGTTTCGCAGCTGGACCCCTGTGAAAAGTGACGCCATTGGAAAACGTGGTGCACGCATGCGCCAAAGTGCTGCGTCGAGAAATATATGTACGCGTGCGCAAAGTGCCGCACAGGCGCGCCGTCAGTCGTACGGGAGCTGTGAAGCGGTGCCCGGGAGAGCTTGCCGTTATCTGATGCCTGCGGAATTTCCCACTGATGCTCATTGAATCCGAAATAGCACCGAATGTTGTTTACCTCAGTTATTTTAACAAGCTTGCTGTGAGTTAACGAATGTTCGGACAGAGTTTTTGGTCTTAAGTCCCGAACGTCATAAGCTTCAAGCAGCAACCACATCATAAACTACTTTTCTTAAAAAAAAAAAGAAAGAAAAAAGCATCGCAACATGGCGTCTGGAGTCATGTTTTTGATTTTCATTTGTTTTTCGGTAGCTGAAAGTGGTGAGGTCTTTTTTCCTGAATTGAAATGCTATATTTAATAAAACGCAAGGCGTTAGGCCTAAAATAATTTTGATGGCAAACAGGCGTTACAAACCGGTTATTTCACTTTCATTATTTTATGATCCCACCCCTGCGGCTGGCGTTTTTTTATAGTCTTAAATACTGAAATGCTGTAAAACGTGCTTCTTTACGTTGTGTCGTTAACAGCATACGTAGTGCTGCGACGTATACAATTTATTGCAGGGCAAAATAATGCTGACATTTGTAAGTTGTAAATTATTTATTATGTAATGTAATGGTTAAAATATACGGTATTATGCCTGTTGGTTTGACATTTTATGAAGTGTTTGAACCACGTCAAATCATCACACTTTCGGACCTCATCGTCCCGGATTTTAACGAAGCTTTGCGTGCTGATTTGGTCACATGAGTCTTGGGCGTGTCTGGGATCAGTATTGAGGGAGACTTAAGCAAAGTTTTAACTTTTTTTGGGGGGCGGGGCTATGACTGGCTATATTTACCTTAATGTAAGCTGCACAGAAGTGGTCCTTATACTGTTTTAAAGCTATTGTCCAGCTCTATAGATTGAACAAATAATATGCCAGCCTCATTTGAATAATTACTCTGCAATAACTGATTAAAATATAAAAAAAATCAATAAATACAAAAAAATTAATATATTTCACATTTTTTACTAAAGCTATATCATAATGTCATGAACATCTCCAGAAAATTTGGTCTTTGGTTTCTGAGCTGTTGCTGAGATATTATTACAATGCTATTAGCAGTAGCTGAACAGCAGTTAGTGACCAATGCATGGTACAGGGTTATTATTTTTCATGACGACTACTATTGCCAGAACTAGCTGTCAAGATATAATTTAAATGGGAAATTTTTAAATTACTATTAAAAATGAATAAAAAGACAATGCAGTAAAATCCTGTTATAGTCGACTCCCTTATAATGGAATATTGTCTATAATGGACAAGGTCCACTGGTCCCAGCCATTTGCCTTTAAGACCATGCAGAAAAAGCATCGGATATAGCGGACTCGCATATAACAGAATTTCGCTTATAACGGACAAACAATTTGGTCCCCAGGGCCGCTTTTAGCTGTAGTTTTGTTCACTATAACGGACATGCAGGCTCCGCCCACAAGGCGCGTGGCATGCCAGTGATATCCAGCGCAGATACGTAGTCTGGATTATTTACAGTCAGGCATCTGGTCAGGTAAAGTTGGATTACTACATGTACAATATAATAATCTATACCACAAGTGTGTCTGCTGCGGTGTGGCATTAGTAAATGGTGTCCTGTAGTTGTGCTCTGGGCATTCAGCAATTCTGTATATAACGAACTTTGGATATAATGGGCTGTTTTGCCAGGTGCCTTGAAGTCTGTTATAACGGGATTATAGTGTATTGCCAAAGTAACTCAAAAAAGAGAATTAATGGTACAATCAGAATAGTTTATTTTCCTCTTTAGTTTACAGTTTTGACTAGACACAGGCCTACTTGAAAGGGCATTAATTTCTCAAAAACCTGAAAAACTAACAAAAATAAACTAGACAAGCTTTTAGGCTACTAGGGCAAGGAAAGAATTTCAACATTGGTGTAATAATGCATAAGTTACGTACAAGCAGTACTGTTTAAAGGGAAGGTGGGAATGTAAGAACATAAACAATTGCTATGCTCTCAATTTATAGTCCATCAGAGCCTTTGGGCGCTTTTCCGCCGCACAAAGTATGATGCTTTCGGTAGTTTCACTTTTCCGTTGACTTCCGGTTGAGTACCAGTACTGGAAGTTCCAGACACGAAAGTGCCAAACCAACTGGGGTACTTCTTTGGTACTTCAGTACTTTGGGATGGGACTCGACTTTGTCGAGTGGTTATGCAAATAGCCTTCAGCTGATATACAAAATACAACCGGCATCTTTTGAAGCACACAGCAAACAGTGAGAAACAAAGTAGAAAGCAGTAGAAACAAAAATATTATACCACCCACCCCCTAAAAAGTTAAAACTTTGTTTGCTTAAATCTTCCTCAATATTAATCCGACACGCCCAATTTCAGTTTCATGAGTTACTCATGTGACCAAATCAGCGAATGACCAAGTTTCGTTAAAATCCGTGACGATGATGTCCGAAAGATTTGACATGGTATGACCCCTTGGCGTCACATAAGTGTCAAAACTAGAGAGCGATAAAACACAAAGTATAAACCTGCAAGTTTTAATATTTTGCGTGTGTAAAGTGCAGATGTAGGGTTGCCAACTTTGGTCACCTGGCTGGCATGAGATTTTCTTTTCGAGACAATCTGCACGCACATTTACATGTAGGTTGCAGTTTTATTACCTTGTAAATAGTCTGTAGAGTTTGCAAACTACCCCAATGCTTATGATGTAGCTAATTTTAGATTTATAATGGAATAATACAGATTTGTCGTTAGATCTCTTGCGTTAGTGTCACGCCAAATGTGCGAGATGGCAACTCTGCGCATGTGAAACTCACGAGCATGTGCGCGTGTATCATATCGCGCTATGGCTAGTCGAGTTGTCTTTTATTAGTATACGGCTTACGTGGCATAGTTTAATTCTTATTAGTAAAAATGCAATTATACTACTAAGAATATGAATTCCAAATATCTACAATGTGATTATTACTAGTAGAGAATGATATTTTTTCAAGTCAGAATTGAATTTTTACTAGTAAGAATTCGTATTGTTGATCTCTATAATTCGATAATCCTCGTCACATATGCCCATTGACTTCCACTGTATTTTGGCCTCACATACCCTGAATTCAATTTTTATTACTTAACTGGATTATAGATCTCTACGATATAACTTTTTACTAGTAAGAACTCCTGTTGTAGATATCTGAAAATACATTTTGATTAAGAATTTCAGGCCCACATATCCATCATTGAGTTTTTACTAGCAAACATTTAACTGAAATTCACACATCCAAAATGAAAAACCTTCCTGGGTCCATCTGAGTCTGTAGTGTATGTCTCCAGCCTATATACAGGAGTGTAGCCTCTGCCCACTATATTGTATATTAGCTTAATGTTTTTCAGCATTGTGTTTGTGCCCTCACAGTTAACTCACATCCTTATCATGTTTGCCTAGTCAGCAGTTATCCGTTTTCCTAACATAAACCATACAGAGTATCTGTGCAAGACATTCAGTAACAATGCACACTGTTTTAATGCCAATATTGCTAATTGTGTTTTACTGAGGTGGTAGGCATGGCTTCCAGTTTCTACAGACATCTGGAAAGGGAAAAAAAGAGTTTTTTCAGAGGCAATGACTGGCCAAATGTTCTGCCAAATTTCTAGTAATCCAGCAAGTTGTTATCCAGCCAGCTGGCCAACGTCTAATAATAATAATTATTATTCTTGTACTTTGCCTTGCAAATGGAGGTAAGTGAAATTGGTGCTGTCATTCTGAGTGTTTAGCAGAACTGTTGGTATTATGCCTAGGGTAGGCTGTTAATAGATATAAATTTAGTGCTAGCATTGCATTAGTTTGTCAGTGGTGTAAGTACACCTTGGATATACGAACGGATGCTACCATGCAGACCAGTCATGGTTGTTGCAGTCTGCATTGCTGCGATATGTAGTATTTCTGGGGAGGTACGCTACAGCGTAGGGTTCTAGCTACACAGTACCTACGGTGCCAATCCCATGTCGAGGAATAAACCAGCCTTTAGCCTAATGTACTTTTTCCTCCTTTGCAGAAATTCACACTCTTGAATACATCTACACTGCCCTGTCAAAGCCTGTAGGTGCTCCTGGTGTGTATGAGTTCACTGCCATGGGGATTCTGGATAACGAGCAGATTGACTACTACAACAGCAAGGACAAGAGCAAGATTCCCAGGCAGACGTGGATGTCTGAGAGACTGGATGGTAATTACTGGGATAAAGGCACTTCATCTCGCAGGAGCAAGGAGCAGTGGTTCAAAGTCAATGTTGAGATTTTGATGAACCGAATGAATGACAGCAGGGGGGGTAAGTGAGCCATGTTACTATATCAAAGCCGGGACTGTCTACTCTTTGTGGCACATTGAGAAAGCTTGCACACTGCTAAGCTGGATAGATTATGCAGTGCATGCTGTGACCTGTGTCGTTCTCATTGTCTCCCTCAGGTCTCCATGTCCTGCAGTGGAGACATGGCTGTCAGGGGGAGCCTCAGCCTGATGGCACACTGGCCTTTCTCAGTGGTTTTGATCAGTATAGCTATGATGGTGGGGACTTCCTCTCCTTTGATCCAGGAAATTTGCGATGGATCGCCCCAGTTTCTCAAGCTGTGCCCACCAAAAACAAATGGGACCACTCACAAACCCTCAACCAGTACACAGAGGGGTATCTAAAGAGGGAGTGCATGGACTGGCTGAACAAATTCATGAGCTATGGAGAAAAGGACCTGAAAAATCAATGTCAGTAACACTGGCTTTTATCTCTTCACATATCTGTTAAATAAGTTATAATGATAAACTGCTTTGTACAGAGAAGTTGGTAAACAACATTAATTGTTTTTTTTGCCTAATTAGAATTTGAACAGCAAAATTGCTATGCACATCTGCATACACTGTAATATTTAAACACAGTTTCCTTTTCTGTAACATGATTCAGATTCCATGATTTAGTCTAAAGTTTCTTACAGATCATCATGCTTTAATCTTCTTTTCTTACTTTTAGCTGCTCCCGTGGTTTTTACTCGTGCTAAAACAGCTAAAACCCCCGGCAAACTGATTCTTCATTGCCTGGCCACTGGATCGTACTCCAGGGATGTGGAAGTCGACATCTACAGGATTGATTTCAGCATGACTGAAGCTGAAGGGGTGAATTCCACAGGCATCAGACCCAGTGAATTCAGTGCTGACGGGTCGATGGCAAAGACGTACCAGCTGAAGAAGTCGATTGAGATACTCGAGTCTGACTTGGATCTATATCGTTGTAGAGTCATGCACAGGACCTTGGATAAAGTAATTGTTCACAAATGGGGTACTGCTGATTTTTTTTCTTCTTCTAATCTTCCAGTCCAGTTACAGAGCTACATGATGCAATCTAGAGCTTTTTAATTAGGAAACAAACAGTAAATACCAAGCCCTTCTCAGGGGCCTCATTTAGGCAAATTCAGGTTACTCTTGTTACGACCTCAGGTCGTAAGTATATATAAGTATACTTATCGATTTTCATGATGTTTTTGTTTTGAATAAAGCAATATCGGTACCTTACACATACATAAGTTGGACAACGTAAAGTTTCAATTTTATTTGCCAGATGTAAGTTATCACAGGATCAACATCACAGTGAAATATATTGGATGAGAGATACGCAGGAAAAAAAATCTCTCGGCATTGGAGGATGAGATGATTAAATAAAATTAAGAATTAAAAATTAAAAAGCCATCAATAGGGGAATGTGTGTATGTATAAGTGGAGTGGGGGGGCTAATGCAGGCGTTAGTGTTGCACATTGAGAAAGGGACGTATTATTAATAATTGCACATTGGTGAATAATTGTACATGATACTGTCATGACCCGCTCGTCAGCTCCTCATGTGTGCCACGCCCCTGCTTACCCACGTGTGCTTCCCTGATTGTATCCAGCCCCGTCTGATTATGTTGCTCAGTCCTGGTGTATTTAAGTCCTGGTGTATTTAAGTCCTGGTCTCCCCAGTTTCCCTTGTCTGTCATTGATGTTAGTGAATGTTTGTGCTTCGTGTTCCCAAATAAACCCCAGTTTGCCCCGTTTTCTGCCTGCCTGCTCGTTCCTGATTGCTCGCCCTGCCTGAGCAATCCCCCGTTCGGCACGTCCCGTAACAGATACCAGGACATTTTTGAGTAGTTTTAAGTGTTGGAATTGATGGCCTGGTGGTAAAAAAATGTCCTTGAGTCTGGTGTTCCGAGCAGCCAAGCTACTGTATCACCTTCCGGAAGGTAACAAAATAAACAGTTGGCGTGCCCAATGGCTGTGGTCTCTGATGATGATGATGATGATGAGTTTTAAATAATTAGCTTTTATTGGAAGTTTAATATGCATGAAACTCTTTGTTTACAGAGCCTGAATCTGACCAGGGAATTATAATTGCCATTGCTGTGTCCTTGGTGTTACTCATCGTCTGCATTGTGGCCACTGTTGCTGTGTTCCTGGTTCTAAGACGTAAAAAGAAAAAGGATGGTAAGTTATGGAAAGAGGTTTAATTTCACAAACTGTTTAAACTTGTCTGTTTTGCTTTTAATAAACATTGTTCCTGTGCTTTAAATATTTTTTTTCAACTTACTTTCACTGTCTTTCCTGACTTCTCCCATTTCTTAATTTAATCTTTTTGTCTAGACTTCCCTGTGTTCAAAAAGTAAACAGTTGTATTATTGGACAGTATTGCACTGTGGGCCTTAAGCTCTTTGCATGTAATATGGTTTAATCAGTCACATCTTACGTTTCCATTACACTATTAAGAATCAAGTTCTGTTAGTTTTGAAAATACAGATGAACAACGCAATGTCCAGCAGTGGTTAGTCTAGTGTCTTCCCTTATGGCTAAAGCATATAATAAAAAGTGTTATGAATTTATGTAAATGTTACATTTTACACTTCAGTTTGTTTATTCACATATTTATTTACAGTAAAATGAAATGGTGTTGAGATTTGTAAATATATTGAACATATTAGTTTTACAACTAAAATAGGTTTTGGACCAAAGGTTAATCTCCAGGTCATGAAATTTTATCAGTCCTGGGCTGAGATATATTCTAATGAAAGAAACCTGAAAGTGGCAGTTGGAGTTAATGGTGCGATAAAATGTTCTGACCTTCACAACGTCGTCTGTACTAGTTTTAGTAACGCTCTCTTATGGTAACAAGTAGTTCGTAATTTTTTTTCCTTCCCTATAGGGAATTGTTTTCCTGTCACTGGAAATGCTTTCTACATCATATTAAATAGTAGATGTATTTATGTTGGAAAAATAGCTTGTGAACCACTATCCATCAGATCAGTTACAAATACTATAGCTCATGTGTGGATATTGTAGATTTAATTCCCCGCTTGGCTAAAACGGTCACAGCAGCACATGGTGCAGACAAGGAAGTGGGGGTGAAGATCCACGGGTGGCTCCAAGACAGAATAGGTTCATTAGCTGGTAATGCAGGTCAGAACAGGGGAGGAACAGAGAGGGGCTGGGTGTGATGGGCGCCCAACCTGACAAAAACACCTAAAAAGGCTTAAATACAGCATTTTATAATTCATATGAAATTTTATCCACCTTGAGGTGAGATGAATTGTAATGAAGGCATCCAGAAAGTAGCTGTCAGGAATACTCCTGATATTAATTCATTACTTAGCTGCCTGTTTATGTCAAGTTTAAAAAGCAAACCAAACTCATTACAGGCACTGAGTTCTGTACCTCTGTCTGATCTATCCAGTGCCCTCAAGTGGAAGCTCCACCTCTACGGACATAAAGATGGAAGCACAGTCACTGGAAAATGGTAACGATTTCCTTATACGTCTCTGACCGTATCTATAGAGCCCTGCCTTTGTCATGCTTATAATGCTTTATGACAGTGACACTCAAGTCATTAATTAGTTACCAGCTTAAGTCATTCTTAAAAGCAAATGAAGCCCTTTACCCCATGCTGGCCGAAACCCAAGGGGAGCCCTAGGCCAGCTTCGCCCCCCCCACCCCAGAAAGCCTCTTATGACTTTGTCTCAGACTTAAGCTGTACGATTGGGTTGATTGGCGCTGTTTTAGTCAGACCTACAACTCTGTGTCTGCTCTGTCCAGGGAAGCCCAATGGGACCTGCAGTCCAGAGGCAGAAAAACTGATGCTCCCAAATGGTACCGATTTCCTTACACATCACTGACCGTATCTATAGAGCACTGCCTTTGTCATGCTTATAATGCTTTATGACAGTGACACTCAAGTCATTCATTAGTTACCAGCTTAAGTCATTCATAAAAGCAAATGAAGCCCTTTACTCCATGCTGGCCGAACCCAAGGGGAGCCCTAGGCCAGCTTCGCCCCCCCCATCCAGGAAAGCCCCTTATGACTTTGTCTCAGACTTAAGCTGTACGATTGGGTTGATTGGCGCTGTTTTAGTCAGACCTACAACTCTGTGTCTGCTCTGTCCAGGGAAGCCCAATGGGACCTGCAGTCCAGAGGCAGAAAAACTGATGCTCCCAAATGGTACCGATTTCCTTACACATCACTGACCGTATCTATAGAGCACTGCCTTTGTCATGCTTATAATGCTTTATGACAGTGACACTCAAGTCATTAATTAGTTACCAGCTTAAGTCATTCATAAAAGCAAATGAAGCCCTTTACTCCATGCTGGCCGAACCCAAGGGGAGCCCTAGGCCAGCTTCGCCCCCCCCACCCAGGAAAGCCCCTTATGACTTTGTCTCAGACTTAAGCTGTACGATTGGGTTGATTGGCGCTGTTTTAGTCAGACCTATAACTCTGTGTCTGCTCTGTCCAGGGAAGCCCAATGGGACCTGCAGTCCTGAGGCAGAAAAACTGATGCTCCCAAATGGTACCGATTTCCTTACACATCACTGACCGTATCTATAGAGCACTGCCTTTGTCATGCTTATAATGCTTTATGACAGTGACACTCAAGTCATTAATTAGTTACCAGCTTAAGTCATTCATAAAAGCAAATGAAGCCCTTTACTCCATGCTGGCCGAACCCAAGGGGAGCCCTAGGCCAGCTTCGCCCCCCCCACCCAGGAAAGCCCCTTATGACTTTGTCTCAGACTTAAGCTGTACGATTGGGTTGATTGGCGCTGTTTTAGTCAGACCTATAACTCTGTGTCTGCTCTGTCCAGGGAAGCCCAATGGGACCTGCAGTCCTGAGGCAGAATGACTGATGCACCCAAATGGTACCGATTTCCTTACACATCACTGACCGTATCTATAGAGTCCTGCCTTTATCTTGGTTTAAACATTATAGGACAGTAACCCACCAACATTTTTACCACGTAGGGGTTTCAGTTTAGTACACTGTCAGAAAAAAGTACCTATTTTTACCTTTAAGGGTACAATTACTTGTCACTGAGGTTTGCCCATTGTACCCAAGCTGTCAGATTAATGTAGCTTTTATGCTACACAAATGGACCATTGGCGGTACATTAATGTTTGTACCTTGGAGAACAAAACTGTATTAGGGCTGTACGCCATCTCCAGGGTATCTAATGATAATGTGACGTGATCTCTTGCTGGGGTTAGTTCTTGTTTACGTAAGATATTAGTGTCACTCTAACTGGAGGTGTTACGGTATAGCGCCGCCTATCATTTAAGAAGGGAAAATAGTGGGAAAAATAAGCCCAAAAATAATAAATGCTCAGAAAATGTAAAACTGTTATGGTACCAAAATGCTTGTGTGGCATTAGGGTTTTTGTCAGGCAATGTGATTTATCTATTTTAAAAACTCGGGGAGTAATTGGCTGTGTAGGCGGTTGCATCAAGTTAAAGTGCTTGGTCCTGCTTTCAGAGGTAAGAGTGGACTGATGCCCACCTTGATCAAGAGGCTCCTCAAGACCTTTGTTACAAGTCGCCCGCTTCAGTCAGTAATTCAACGCTGCTCAGTGCTCCCTCCACCACATGAGAAGTGTCACTACAGGTGGACCTCCTGTGTGGTTCCTCGATGGTGGGATGAGGTGCCGAACAACATCTGGTCATCAGGCACTCTCTCCACCTTGCAGAAATGCCCCATCAGTTCCAATAATATCTCTGCTAGTTTAAAGCCTCTCTATGTTCCGTTAATGTTTTTCATGTTGCACTTTTGGTCATTGCATGGGGTTATTAGGTTATCGCTTTACTGGATGGTCTAGTTCTTGCACCTGTGTTACTTACACTTGTAACTGGGCATTCATTGGAAGCTCAGCCTAACTACACCTAAGTATAGTTGACTCTTCAACAGCACTGTAGGAAAAATTAGCTCAAATAATTAACATTTTTAAATTAATTATTTTATTTAACCTTTATTTATCCAGACAAGTCCCAAAGAACAATTTCTACCAATATGTAGGGAAATTAATTTTGTTTTTTAACTATTAATTCATTATTATGTTGAATGTTTTGAATGCCATGAACACTATTATGGAAGTCCTAGTTAGTCAGTCACTGGAAGATTCAGATCCAGGCTATGCATGGAATTTCTGGGTTACAGTGTGACTTCACTGGGGTTAGAACTGTCCTCCCGCAAACAGACTCACCCCAGTTAATGTGGTGAGTCTGTTCAGCCTCGAGCAAAGGAGACTAAGGGGGAACATTATCCAGGTGTATAATTCTAACAGGTCTGGATGCTCTTCAGCCAAATGGTTACTTCAGTATTAGTTGAAATACTAGAACTCGTGGCCATAAGTGGAAATTAGCGGGAAAACATTTTAAAACGAATTTGAGGAAGCACTTCTTTACACAGCGTGTAGTTGGAGTATGGAATAGTCTTCCTGTTAGTGTAGCACAAGCTAAAACCCTGGGTTCCCTTAAATCAGCTAGATAAGATTTTAACAGCTCTGAGCTGCACTACAACTAACAGACGCTGGGGGCAGTGTGTGGCTCAGTGGGCTAAGCCTCTGTGTCTGTTGCTGGAAGGTTGCCAGCTCAAGCCCGGCTTCGGCACATCTGTGAGTCCTTAAGCAAGGCCTTAATCCCCAGCTGCCCGCGTGCTGCTATAGGTGGTTGGCCAGCTTCATGGCCAGCTTGCTCTCACCTACAGGTCAGAACTTTGTGCGTGTGTGATCATACACTCCATAAATGTGTAATGTGGTATTTGCTGCACTCATATATTGATTTGTATAAAAACATTTGCTAATTGAAAATGCAAATACATTTCATAATTGTGTGCAATGCATGAGGCACACAGTGATTGTGAAAATGTTACCAGTAATTTATGCCTGGGTTTTGTTTGGCTTCCTGGTAGGCATATAGTTTGGGAGCTGTTGCACAAAAAAAATTTAATTTTTAGGTAAACGTGTCAATAGTTTTCCTAGTCTCTGCCAGAAAATAAAGTCGGAACTCTGCGTTTTATAAATGAGCATGTGTTTTTATTAAAACCCAAATCATCGCCTATACCACCGCATTACTTAAGCGTGCAATTAAAATCAATTAATATCACTTTTGATGATTAAGTATTGTTAGTATCAGACGCTTTAAGACTTATACTCGAGTGGAATTTTCATTTAAAGTGGTGACATTTAACTTTTATCTGGATAATTTTCTAGTAAAGTAACAGTTTTACTGAAGTATGTATGGTTTTCAGGTACTATATTCACCACATTTTATTAATCATAGAGAAGCGTTTGTTGTATGCGTAAGTAAATACTGTCCTCTGTGTACAAGAGTAATAAATCCAAGTGAATTATCTCAGATCATAATATATTATGTACAAAGAATTTTTAATGCAGAAAACACAGAAATTAAGCAAACTGTACATTTGTGCATGAAATATTTTGCTAAGATAATGACGTTTCACCGAAAGCTTTACATTCTTAACACTTCAGCCAGAGTAAACCACATGGTTAAAAAAAATCAGAAAAACACAAAATGTATAATTATTCTGATCAATACTGAGTATAATTATTAAGAATTCATTACAGGAATACAGACCACGGACATTGGCCTAGTTCCGGAACCCGTCGCGAATGAGGAGGATTCGCGGAAATTAACCACGAAATAGAGAGAACAAAAAATATATACACACATTAAAAATATTTAATAAAAACAGTAGTATGGGTACTCACAAATGATGAATTTTGATTTAAGATAATGATTATGAATTAGCTCTGCAGTACGGTGAAATATGAAAATGACTGCATAGGATACACGAGGAGTTACAGCTCCTCAGAGTCTCCCTCTTCAGGTGGGGTTCGTGGGAGCGTTTGGGTTGGAATTTCCGTTAACGTGTACTCAGTGTTACAAAATAGTAAATGAACTATTATCTAATATTTATGTAACCATTAGCGTTCCAAAGGGAATACACTTTGCGAATGGGATTCGCATGTTGTAAAGGTACAGTACAGTATGTACATAAAAAGGCATGTTTCCATAAGAAAGCCAACGTTTTTTAATGTATTTTTTAACTGATACACATTGTATGTCTTGAACTTTCCCCAAAAACACAGTAGAATCTTCATTAACCAATTTTACACTTAAAAGCATGAAAACTTATAAATTACTAAAAAAAATTAAACATGAACACTTCTGTAGGGTTATTCGAGGATTTCGCAGAGAAAATCGCAGATACATATAAGTTCGGTTCCAAGGAAATTTTCGCGGATCTGTGAATCACGAAGCGCGAATGCACGAGGGCTGACTATAAACATCATCCGTCCATCTTCTAATCAATCTAGTACAGGATCACTTAGATCCGGGAGAATATTCTAGGCACCTTGGGGCATAAAACAGGGGACCCCCTGGATGTGACGCCAGTTCATCGCTGAGCACAAACTCTATCACACGCAATTATTTCATATAGAGATACCATTCACCCTAAATTAACGCATTTCTTTGAACTCTGGAAGGAAATCGGACTCGAGGACGCGATTCCAGGTGGGAGTTTGGGACTCAGGATCCCCAACCCTGGAGATGTGAAGCAATCGTGCTACCCATTAAAAGACACCATTCATCAAGACCTTCCAGCGAGAAGAAATGGCAAGCATCTCTAAAGTTTCAGGCACAAAGTCTAACTCTTCTCCTGCCCCTCCGCTCCGGTCGCCGGAAGCGGAAGCTGCGAACCAGCGATAACAGGCTCGCTCGGCTCGGAAGGGTAGGCGGCCGCGTCTGCCGTTACTTTCCACTTTTTTCCGTAAACAAACATGGCGGCCGCGGATCCTCGGTCCTCGGGTGACGGCGGACCTGCCAGCAGGGGAAGCTTTCCGGCGGGGGAGAACAGCGACGAGCGCGGAGGCGCTGGGGACGGCGGCGGCGAGCGGGAGCGGGAGCGCGACCGGGCCACCTTCGAGTGCAACATATGCCTGGACACGGCCAGGGACGCGGTCATCAGCCTGTGCGGACACCTGTTCTGGTAGGTGCCGGCGGGGAGGCGAGGCGCTTCGCATAGCCGTTCGGCTAACTGCGGCTAACGGCGCTCGGGAATTAGCCCCATAGCTATGCTGAGTCTGAGGCTAGTTGATTAGTAGCATCCTCCTTCATCTGTCTTTTATACATTTTAATGTTTTATTTGATGTTATAGTGGGATAAAACGTTCTTATCCAATGCAGCTAACCGATCTGGTTTATATCCAGGCTCTGAATAAGGAAGCTGAGTTAGTGCTTTATTTATTTAACTTTACCTGTCATTGGAATGATTTTAGGTCCGGTTATGTACTGGAAGTTAAATAAAAGAGAGAGCAATGAAATCGTGTGCATCGGTTTGCTGTGAAGGCATCTGTGTTGGTTGACAGTGGGATGGATGAATGGATATATGGGTAAAATGCTTTTGATTTTGGGTCAAGATCACTTAATAAATTTTAAATGTTGACCGATTTTGTTTTGAACATCATTACATTCAATGCGATTGATAGCATTAAGTATTACCTAAGGTCGGATTCTTTTGTAGGCAAAACATGGTCTACAGGTCTGAAGTGTACAGTAATGTGGTTCGCCTGATCATTTATGAGTAATTCGTTTAATTCGTTGGTGAAGCTGTGTGTCTGCGTATGAACTATGTTAGTGACTAACGACAGAGGAACACGTCCTCAATGCAACAATGTAACAAATAACGCGAACAGTAACGTGTGCAGAGACGTGGTGAGTTTTACCGTCAAAGGCGCACTCGGTGCTGTAGGTCTAAAATGCACTTGGATTAAATGCAGTAACAATGTAGAATAACATTCTCTATTGGTCCAGGTGCTGCAGAACTGTAGGGTTTATTTTGATTATTACATGTATGATTAATCATGTATGGTGCGACTACTTAAACTGTTATAGACGGAAATTCTACAAACAAGTCAAGAAGCGATAGGGAGCTGAGCTTCAGACTTTGCATAGCTGAACACTCCCCCAATAGTGTAAGTATGTGTTGTAAGCGGGTTTAAGTGCAAAAGCTTCCATAATGCTGTAAGGGTAATGCATGATTAGGGACAAAGGTATTGGGGCAGGGAGCACTGACAATAAGTTGATATAAAGTAAGGCATCTTAGGTTTAATGCGGGGTTGCCAAACTTTGGTCAGCTGGCTGGTATGAGATTTTCAGTTGGAGACAAGTCTGCACATGCATTGACATGTATGTAACATTTATTACCTTGTAAATAGAATGTAGGATTTGCAAACTACTCCATTGCTTTTGATACAGCTATTTTTAGGTTTTTATACATAAAAAATTTTGCCATAAGATTTCTTGCGTGAGAGTCTGACAGCGTGAGAGTCATGCCAGATGCGTGAGAGTCTGACAGCGTGAGAGTCACGGCAGATGCGTGAGAGTCTGACAGCGTGAGAGTCACGCCAGATGCGTGAGAGTTGGCAACCCGGTTAACGACTGTAAAAGCACCCAGACTTGTGTTCAAGCTTAAGGGATCAATGGACTTGGAAGACATTCTTTTTCTATGCAAACTCTGTAACAGAGTAAAAAAATATTGAAAACGTCCCTGGTTCCGATGCTTACTGTAATGGCATCTCCTGCCTCTAGTGATCCCCCATGCAGAGTCTTGCTTTATTTTAACAAGCAGATACATTATGAGTGTGTTGGGGCTTCATCCGCAACAAGTTCTTCCTGTTCCTCAGCTCTGGATTCAGCCATGAAGGGGGTGTCAGTAATCGCTTCAGTCTGCTTATATGCAGCTTGATTATCACAGGACCACCTTGTTTTGAAGTACAAGTGTATATATGAAACACCACTGTCTGTCTTGTCAATCAGAATGTATAGTTTTTTTGGAAGGATTAAGTGTTCGCTTAATTAAATCAGCTTAATTAATGCTGGAAGCTGAGCACTCCTCTAGGTCTGAATTGGTATATAAACACCTGATTGAGATAACGGGGGTTGTACCTCTAGTTTTCTCAGCGCTGACTTTGTATTGTTTCTTTGTGGCCTGTGAGTTTCATGTCTTCTCAGCTTGTCGCGACCTGCCGCTGCACTACGTTGCCTCTCCTGTGGTAGCTGTCATGAGCGGGCAAAGCAGGCCTCTGCTAGGGGTGACTCGCAGGGCTAATTAGTGCTCACTGATGAAGAAGGGCGCTTGTCTGATTCCTCACCTCGTTAATAGTGGGACTTTATCTTCCCGGGCAGTGTGCCAAATCCAAATATAATAATAATTGATACTTTATTAAGCCCCATTTTCCGTGATTTGCAGCCACCCATAGCAGTGCCCAGGGAGCTGGAGGTTAAGGACCTTGCTCGAGGACATGCAGATGTGCTGAGGCTGGGTTTGAACCGGCAACCTACTGATTACAGGCACACAGGCTTAGCCCACTGTGCCACACACCACCCTTTAATATGGAGCAAAACGGAAGACCAGAAATGATAAGAAACACCAGATGCTTTATGGGGGCAGCGTGTGGCTCTGTGGGCTAAGCCTGTGTGCCTGTAATCAGAAGGTCGCAGGTTCAAACCCAGCCTCAGACTGCGGGTCCTTGAGCGAGGCCCTTAACCCCCAGCTCCCTGGGCGCCGCTGCGGGTGGCAGCCCTTCGCAGACAACTTCCTCTATGAAAAAGAGCAAGTTGAGGAGGCGTAAAGATGATTTCCCAACGGGGGTCAATAAAGTATCGATTATTATTATTATTATTATTATTATTATTATTTATCTGCTGTGCCTTTGTACAAGTATAGTATCCTAATGAGAAAGTGAGAGAAACTGATCTAAGAACAGCCAACAATAGGAACCTAAAGCTGGTTACATCAGGGGTGTTGCTGTAGATTCTGGGCCCTGTGACACCGTGTCATATTGCACCCCCAACCCAGACCAACCCAATAATCTTCCAAATATTTAGGCCCCCTGTCACTCTGGCGGAATCATAAGCATCCTAACCCCCCCCCCCTTTACTGTGTTACATAGAACCCACTGTTTCAGTTATATTGGAAATAAATATACTAAGGCATTTTTCTCTCCCCCCCCCCCCCCCCCATAGCTGGCCATGTCTTCACCAGGTAGGTTTGCTCCTCTGATCAGTCATTAATATATGCTACAGTGTGTACGTCTGGGTCCTGTGCTGTCCATCCTCAGCACCTTCCCTCTGGCCCTTCCCAGTGGCTGGAGACTCGACCCAGCAGGCAGCAGTGTCCAGTGTGCAAGGCTGGCATCAGCAGGGATAAGGTCATTCCCCTGTATGGCCGGGGGAGCTCCAGCCAGGAGGATCCCAGGTAAAGGGTGCACTCTACCTGTGTGCGTATGTGCAGTACTGGGCAGAAGGCTTGGGGAGCCAAAGAAAATGATGTTTAAATCAATTTCATGCTGGTGTTAAACTAAAATGCTGGTTCTGTCAACATGTCAGCTTAGCCATTTCTAAACATCTCCTAAAGTCACCCCCGTATTTGCAGCAACCGTCTCAATACACCAATGTTTCCCAACCCAGTCCTCGGTGAACTCCGGACAGTCCACGTTTTTGATTCCTCCCAGCTTCCAGCGGGCCTGTGTCTGGTATTCAGTGTTCCTGATTGGCTGGGAGAGAGCAAAAACATGGACAGTTCAGGGTTTTCCAAGGACTGGGTCGGGAAACACTGCAATACACAATACAGTGTTTTTTTTTTGTTTTTTTTTATTCAAACACTTGCCCCACCTTCTTTGGCTAATCAATACCTCACTGAGTTAACTAATTAAGTCAATTACTTGAATGGACCGTGGTGAAATTTAACAAATATGTGGAATGGCCTATGTCCCCCTGAGGAGAGGTGTGGGAACCAAAGAGATGTTCATCTAGCCATCCAAGAAGATATCAGTAACTTTTTGGAGAATAGAAGAAATATTTGTTAATCATTTTTATTGTGCTGCTGTTAATTTGCATATGATCTAATGCAAATTTGCCTTTTCCTGGGCAAATATACACTTACTACCTAGATAAATAGCCTTATACATATTTTTTGACTGCCAAAGACTTTTTAGTAGTACTGTGTATCACTCTGACTGCGTGCACATCTGTGTCTGTTGTGTGTGTATGTGTGGTTTCTCTGCGTGCACATCTGTGTCTGTTGTGTGTGTATGTGTGGTTTCTCTGCGTGCACATCTGTGTCTGCTGTGTGTGTATGTGTGGTTTCTCTGCGTGCACATCTGTGTCTGTGTGTGTATGTGTGGTTTCTCTGCGTGCACATCTGTGTCTGTTGTGTGTGTGTGTGTGTGTGGTTTCTCTGCGTGCACATCTGTGTCTGTTGTGTGTGTATGTGTGGTTTCTCTGCGTGCACATCTGTGTCTGTTGTGTGTGTATGTGTGGTTTCTCTGCGTGCACATCTGTGTCTGTTGTGTGTGTATGTGTGGTTTCTCTGCGTGCACATCTGTGTCTGTTGTGTGTGTATGTGTGGTTTCTCTGCGTGCACATCTGTGTCTGTGTGTGTGTGTTGCTTAGTCTCTCTGATTTGTTATGGTCCTGCTCCAGAAATCAGTGCCAGAAGTTTAATGGGTTTTATGTTGTAGGTTGAAAACTCCGCCTCGACCCCAGGGCCAGAGAACCGAGCCAGAGAGCAGGGGGGTAAAGCCTTTTCTTTGCATAATCTCCAGCCTTCGAAACGTCCATCGACACTAAGCCAGTCATCCCTTTGCTGTCTCTGAACTGATAAATGTCACTATTATGTCTCTATATACTCCATAATATCTGCATGGACCCACAGCTTTGCCCGTATGTACTTTGCTGTGGATTTATCTATCAGGGTGTATATACACTTATTAACTTCTGCTGTGAAAGTTCATGCATGTTGTAAACG
This sequence comes from Brienomyrus brachyistius, assembly GCF_023856365.1. Classification (NCBI taxonomy): domain Eukaryota; kingdom Metazoa; phylum Chordata; class Actinopteri; order Osteoglossiformes; family Mormyridae; genus Brienomyrus; species Brienomyrus brachyistius. Next base: position 163,698 of record NC_064555.1, read on the forward strand.
CTGAGAGCTGCCAGTGATCAGAGCTTCTCCTCCAGCCTTTTCAGGGATTTGGAGACACAGGATTCCACATGTCGTTTGGAATTGGTGCTTTTCCGTTCGGTTTCTTCACGACCATCTTCAACACCAACGACCCATTTCACAGAGCAGGTGAGACTCCGCCAGTGTTCTACACGTCTGACTCAGGGTCAGGGTAAATAGTTTCTACTTTTACGAGTACTCAAAGCACTTTGCATTTTTTTATGCCTCGCATTCACACACTCATTCATACACCGGTGGTAGAGCCTGCCATGCAAGGCAGCCTGGGGTTCAGAGCTTTTTGGGGTTCAGTGTCTTGCTCAAGGACACTTCGATGGGGTCAGGGCTCGAACCCGCAACCCTCTGTTTGCCGAGCGATACCTCCTGCTCCAAGGAAGACCTGTTTGTTCTCTGGTATCTGTTATGGTCCAAAGCGCCGTGGATCTGCAGTGGTCCGGTTGCCTTTTGAGGCACTTCCGCAGCTGGATGCTTCTATGGTTCCTTGTTGCTCATGTCAGCACAGTCTACACAGGTATTTTCAGTTTGAAGAAGCAGATTTTTGACAAATTTTCAACTTCAGCTTGTGCTCTTGATAAGCATGTTGAAAATATTCAGTCATACTAATGGTTAAAATCTGCTGAAAGGCTAAAGCTTGAAAATTATGTATCATATTAGCTGCTACACTTGGGCTCAATTCCTGCAGAAAAATAATTTTATTTCTGTTTCATCTTTTGTCACAGATCCCCAGTACCCCGCCGATCACCATGGCAACGGTAACCCAAACAACGGCAACAATTGGCAGGACTCTCTTTTCCTGTTTGTGGCCATATTCTTCTTCTTCTGGCTGCTCAGCGTATGAGGGAGATGTTTTTTGGTGGGGCTGGGTGTTGTGTGTGTCTCTCTCTCTGACACACACACACAAATACACACACACACACAAATACACACAAATACACACACACAAGTACACATGTACACAGACAGACGGCACAGTCCAGTAGCACTGTGCTAAAACCAGTGAGGAGTGGGATGGGTTTGGAATCGGTGCATCTGGAACAGGGTTGGGGGGGAGTGCATGGGTAGACTGGACCTGAGTAGACTGGACCTTGATACTCTTGATATTTTGGGGAAACGTAAGGGGGGGTCCCTGTGTTTGGGAGACGTCTGTTGCTCTCTCCTCCAAGCTGACAGTGAAACGGGGGGGTTTTCGAAGGCACGCAGATGCACTTTGCCTGCCCCGCTCATCTCGGCCTCCTTTCATCCGCCATCATTGTCCTTTGTCTCTCCTGCGTGAGCTTGTACATACATGCCCACACCCTCACACGTTAAGAATAGGGGTGGGGGTTACTGACGTCGAGGCAAATAGTTGACAGTATTAAACTCGCGGTGTTTGATTGTGCACCATGGATCATCGTCAGGGGGTGGGGGGGCTCTTTTAATAACTAGTCTGAGACATATAATGCTGTGCTGCAGACCTGCACCTCTGGGTTGATGGTAAAGCTGCAGTGTAGGGCACAGCGTAGTGTGCGGACAGCTAACCAGGCAGGCAGTTGATTGGGGCTGCCAGACATGCGGATGAACTTAACTCTGTAGCACTGCGGTTTGCTTTTTCTGTTCTGTTTTTATCCATTAAACCTTGGAGTAAATTTTTATCGCCTAAACGTTTATTCCGATGGGAAGAGATTTGCTTTGAAATGGGTGGCAAGTGTTTCTGTGTATAAGCCAAAGAATAGCAACCCTGCAGGATGCAAGAGTTTCACCCGGACGCGAATCCGGCGTCGAAGGCGGAAAGGCACTGTCCTTATTGGTACAAACTTTAGAGCTGGGAGCAGCGTGCAAACGTCAGGCAGGTGCATATTCCTGTGGTGAGCGGCACTGCGCTGGATAGCAGGTACTACAGGACGGTGTGATACAGAGTATTGCTGAGGGTCATGTTGTTACGGTGTTCCAGTGTTGACACATTGCAGTGTTGTTCAGTGGTGTTAAGTAAGCAATGTCGTGGTGGAATATAGTAAAAAGGTAACCGGGTATACGGCAAGATGAGGTACAGTCAAGTCCTGTGAGCGGAGGTCTCCATTAACTCCATAAAGACTCTGTTATTAAAAGATCAACATTATAATTACATCTCTTGATACCATAATATATTTCTATTGCAACGATAAGTATTCTGATTCTGTGTGTGTGCATAATATATGTATATATGAATAGGGTAAGTGCTGTTTTTAATGTGACTTCAAGTAAACAGCATTGTAAATAACTGGCTACATGGGAGGAGGGACAAAACTGAGATGGCATCTTCTGTTGTGTGCTGCCATGTTCCGTACGTGTATTAAACATGACCGTACCCAAGCAGGGAAGACACCCAGTCCAGCAGGGCAACGGAATAGGTTACTGTGAACTACACTCTGATTGGCCCAATGTGGTCACATGACCTGGCTCAGCAAGAAATTCACGAAAGCTAAACGGCGGCGTTCTGAGCAGCAGGCGCTGTCGTGCCTGCAGACAAGGCCTCAGAAAAAGGTCCTGTGAAATTAAAGGATGGGGAGCAGCACATCGCCGTGGATGTTTGATATGCGTTGAACTTGATTCTTTCTGCGTATCACTGTCTAATTTAATCAGGCATTTATATTTCAAGTCTCTTGTGACACTAAATCCAGAGTAAAATGTAATTTTTATGACGTCTTTTGTGACACTAAAATACAAAAATTGTGCAAAACTGATCTTAAATGAACAAAAAGGAACAATGTGTTGTCCTGCTAATTAAATGTGTTTAATACTATCGTGTGCACGTGTAAATCTAATTTATCAATGATTGTGGGCTATTTGTGATGTACAAAACAAGGTATAAACAATGCAGTATAAAATGCACAAATCAAATTACTCAAAGTGGCACTTTGTCAGTTTCATACAGAAAGCAGACATGCCATTCTGTAATATTGCTATGGAGGTGAGGGGAAGTCAGCATGGTCACCTCACACCTCTGGGACCAGGGTTCGAGTCTCCACTCCATGTGTGTACAGCTTGCATGTTGCCTTCACATCATCACGGGGTTTCCTCCAGGTACTCCAGTCTCTCTTTCCCTCTGCCCCCCCAGCCCACAACATGTGAATGAATGGTGTGTGCGTGCGTATGCACCCTGCAGTGGGTTGGCACCTGCCTCGTTTGCACCCTGCAGTGGGTTGGCACCTGCCTCGTTTGCACCCTGCAGTGGGTTGGCACCTGCCTCGTTTGCACCCTGCAGTGGGTTGGCACCTACCTTGTTTGTTCCTGTAGCCTCCAGGACAGGCTCCAGATTACACAATGTCAGCCAGGTTCACTAGCAGCCCAGTTTCCCTGTTTTTTCCCCTGGTATCCAGTTCCTCACAATTCTTTTAAATGAGGATTTGTGGGGGAAAAAGACTTTCAAAAGGAAACATGTAGAACAAATAAAATGACATTGAAATTGTATTGAACTAATTTTTATTTAATAAATAATATTTATACCAAAGGTCTCCGTCACCAGTCATACAGTTGTGATTGTACATTTTTAAAAAGATTTCAGATGGCATGTAAAATTGTCAAAATACATTTGAAAAAGTTTTAAGGTTCTCAGGTTAGAAACTGCTTGACAAAACTAAAAACTACCAAGAAATTTTTTATAAAATGTAAAAGTTACCTTAGTGATAAATGACTATTACAATCATTTTTGTGGCCTTGTGGGTGATTCAGCGCGTCACGGAAGCAAAGGCCTCGGTCTGTCTTCATGACAACCAGGGACGCGTTCCTCAAACACGCACATCCCAACCCGTGAAACATGGCGATCAAACCATTAAAGCTGGTTAAAGTGCAAACATGCATTCGTGTCGTGTAAACATGACCTTGCAGAGGCGGGAGACTGGAAGGATAATAGGAGGGCAAAAAAAATTAAAAGACAGACACCAGCCTCTGGAATGCAACTAAAACAACAGTTATGATAAAAGCAAAGGTCTGTCACATCATTTCTTCACTTGATTCTTCTTGCCGAGGATCTTCATCAGATTCTTAGACATGTAGTATGGCTTCTGAACTGATCCGTCATTTCGCTCTAGGTCTTCCACTGAAAAGACGGGAAGACCGGCAATATTAAACAATAACACGTACAGCACGCTGACACTGCCTCTCCTGTGGCTTTTAACTTTAGCAAATTCTTTCTCAACCCTGATCCTGGACATGCGCTTCTGTACCCGGGTTTCTAAACTAGAGGGGCTGTTAATTAAAACAGCCAAGATTGGGTTGAGTTGATGAAATGCAGCCCTTAATTTTGGAGGTACGCAGATGGCTGTAGGTCCACCAGTTACAAAACAGACATGTACCTGGGGCCTGTATTGCGAAGCTGGATTTTTGGGTCAGCAGGATAACTTGTAGGATTTAAGCCAGTGACTATCCATCCCACTGCTGATTGGATAGTTTTGTCACTAAGCTCCTCCCATCATATAGAAGAGGCCAGTTTGTACTGGATCCATGTCACTAGGGGGATGTACTTGTCGCAGGGTAGGTCTAAGTATGGTGCTGGTACTCACGGAAGCAGAGGAACAGCGTGTCCACACACATGCCGTAGACGCTGAAGAATCCATGAGCGATGAGGTACGCCCCCACTGCCACTGTCTGCAACGACACGGGGGGTTGGGGGTCACCAAGACAGGGCAGACATGAGCTGGGCTAGATCCTGGTTTATAGACATTGGGGAATTTCTGCAAATTGCATCCAATGTAAATATTATTGTGATGGTGTAGGGGAGGCAAACAGGTATGAAATGGAAGGGGGGGGATACTCAGTGGTCATACTTACAATAATGGGCACCCAATAATAGTTAAGCACTCCAGCCTGGAAGGTGTTTCCAGGCAGCTGTATGCGGCCAGAGAAAAAGAAAAATGCCAGGACACCTGAGGAAGAGGGTAAAATATCTGCTGAGTGCGAGCGTCATCGGGAAGGAGACAAATACAGGCAGTAGAGAAACACACTCTGGTATCAACAGCAAGTTGAATGACTTATGGAAAATTGATGTGTTTCTGATATAGTTGCGGTCTTACCGACTCCCCCAACCACTAAGAGCTTCCCGAAGAGCAAGAGGATGTCTGTCACTTTGTCCAAGACCACCACCCTGTTAATGACCCACAAACACAGCATGGCACACACGGACTCCTCTGGAAGCTCTGAAATTATATCGGGTTAAATCTGAGAAGGAAAACAAGCCAACTCACCTCACTATGTTCCTCATCAACAGCTTGAAAGCGTTTTTGGCTGAAATGCAGAAGTTTTTCCCATATATGGCAATCTGTTAATCAAACAAGAGCTGCCATGATAACACTTATGTACATAAAATACAAAATAGATAAACTGACTCCAATAATAATTTGCTCGCTCAGTAATTGAGGCACTAAAAAGATTAGGTTACATTTGTACACAAACAAGTTAAGTTCATTTTATTCACTTCCCTGAAGGTAATTTGGTTACAGAAATCCCAAAAAGTACAGAAGACATTCAATACATACAAATACATGAATAAAAAATAAAATTCATAATACTTGCAAGCCTTACCTAGGCACAAAGGCTTAATGGCTAAACGGACAAAAAAGTGTTTAAAAGGATTCGTGGAAGGAAGGGTACCTATGCAATGGGTGAGTTATGATCTAAGGGGAGACTGGGCTTTACGCAACACCTGCCTACAGAAGAGTTCCAATAACCCTACCTGTGTACTTCCTGGTATTTTACGAGCCATATTAACAATCCTGGTCAATTCACGTTTGTCTATAACCCTCAAGGCAGAAAATCAGCATAGCAGAGTGAAAGTTACCAGATTCAATAAAAGATCTGCAAAACATATACACTAGTAATTTGCCCCCATTAAAGGCCCTAAGCTTCCATAAGTAGAACAGATGTTGATGGTCTTTTTTACACGCTGCCTGAGAGTTCAGGCTTTTTGTCAAGAACTGATCAAGATGCTGATCTTTTGCAGCTGGGAAATGTTTTTAATTTAGACTAAAACCAATTGTCATTTGTTTTGTCTTTTTAACTTTCAGTTGTAAGAAAGAATCATTTAGCAAAATCGGTCACTTGACCATGCAATCGGTCATTTTTACTCAAAAGACTCCTTATGACAGAATCACTATACTAGCTGTAAGAATTGCTTGTATATGAAATAAAACAGTGGTGAGAGGATGCAGCCTTGAGGTGACCCCGCTTGACGATACTAACCAATCTGTAGAATTATTGCTCACACTCAGCCCCTACATGGCTGGATTTTATGACCAGTCGCAACGATATTAAAATCCTGTCTAAAATATCAAGTTTCCTGGCTAAAATATGGGGCTGGATAGTACTGAATGCAGGAGAAAAAGAAAATCAATAAACGAAGGTTTCAGGGTGTTTTAGGGCCCTTTATATGCTGATGGAGGCAGCAGTGGCATCCTCCACCCTCCTGGGCCTGTAAGCAAACTGGAGAGGATCCCAGACGGATCAAAGCCTTTCATTAATCCACCCCCACCCCCGTTCATGGCATGAGCTCCGTTTCTCAGGCAACACTGACCATGATGTAGGCATTCCTGTTAAGGAACTTGATGAACTTCTCCAGGCACCAGAAGCAGCACTTCAGGCAGCACATTATAAAGCGCGCACAGGGGTTTTGGACCTCTGCAGTGACACAAGGTTTCCATGGAGACAGTGAGGCAGGTTAATACACTCATACTGGGAGATGACAGCAGCACTCCACTGACACAGCAACAAGTCAAGCCTGTATATAAAGACTGAACGCAACTAGACACAGGAGTTTGTTAATCACAAAACACATGTCACTGCAGGAAAACCTTAGCACTGCATACACTGGGGGTCCGTACCAGTTCACCAGTAAAATAATGGTAAATGCAAACAAAGACATGTGATTTTAATTCTTGGTAAAATTGGAATCCAGAAGAACTTTAAAAGAGACTCTGGTACATGGGAGGAAATTGTTCTACCTCTGAACTTGTGGTCAATGTACTCCAGAACTATCCGGATAAACTGGACCAGTGTCAGGATCAGGGCGCCGAAGGCCAGTGAGCCCACATGGTACCTACAGAAAAGCGTTTTTTTAATCTGCTTTTGTCCTCAGCCTGGATGTGGACTGGCAAACGTGGGACGGATCTTACTGCAGGGTCCGGAAGAAAGCCTGGCAGAGCGGGAAGGTGGGGATGTCGGCCGGCTTGCTGAACGCCCAGTAGTAGGAGGCGAAGGCCCCCGCCAGTGTGCACTGGCCCAGGGCGATGACGAAGTTGACGCACCAGAGCAGGCCCAACACGTTGTAGATCTGCAGGTTGAACATGTTTCTCTGGAAAAGACCCTCGTTGTTGTATTTGATGAAGATACACTGGGCGGAGGAGCAGGGAGAGTAGAGCGACGAGTTGAAAGACTGAGGAGAACAGAGAAAACAGGTTGGTGCGAGACAGGGGTATCAGAGGAACATGGGTACGCTGGCAGATTCAGGGGGGGCAGCACTTTTTAAAGATTCCAAAACCTACTGTGGGGAACCTGCTCTACCAAGGTACCCCCACCAGACCCCTGAGAAGAGGGATGGGAAGATACAACAGATTCTGAAACTTCCCAGATGGGAGGATGAATTTCAGTGTTTTTATTTATTATATAGTCATTTATTTAATGGGAGCCATACTAGTATAAAAATTAAAATCCCACAATCTTGCTCGCTCCCAGCTCCTGGTAGGAAAAAAAACGTGGACTAACTGGGGGTCTCCGAGAATTGGGTTTGGAAACACTGTGTTAAGCAATAGCAAAAGTTGAATGTTCCACAGTTTGAGTGTAAAATGGAAATTTAGAAGATATACCAGAGGGTCACAGGTCTGATTGCCAGTGATGGACCCACAGCCAGGAGCAGAGACATTGAGGGCCACTACATTGTAAACGGGGGGCCCAGACGTGGCCAGGTATCTGCAGACACTGGATCAGGAGGGATAACTCAGTCTGCCGTGCAGCTTTCGCACACAGGCGCACACTCAGTGGCTCCGCCCCCTCGTCACGATTGGAGGAGGAGCCCAACATACAAAACTCTTCACTGAGAGGATACAGAGCAGTGATTCCCCAGTAAGCGATGCAGATAAGCAGCAGCGCAAAGGTGATGAGCGGGTAGACCAGCGTGGACATCATGTGACCCACCGCCCTGGGGACGAGAAAGAGCACCATCGAAATCTTGCACCTGACATCACAGCATTTCCCAACTGCGAGACCCTGCATTTGTTTATACTGCAAAATGTTACGTACAAGGAAACCACACCAAGAAACGTGGACTTTAGTCACATGTACATATTAAAATGATTCTTGCCAATGTTTTCAGATACTATAAATAGGCATTGTGTGTGAGCGTGATCATGCAGGTCATTCATTATGGACTGGACCATGGGGGGGGGTGTCACTGAAACGACGGTTGTGGAATGGGGGGGGCCTACTTGCTAGCCTCCTGGATGAGAGCAATAGCGATTAGGATCCTTTTTCGGAGGAAAAGGAGGATCAGAAGCAGGATGGCCTCCACCACACAGAGGATGATCACTAGAGAGGCCCGGTGGAGAAAGACAAGCGTGTTACCATGGCAACAGACAACGCTATAATCCAGTACCTACATCTATCAAGCTGGGTGATAGACAGTCATTACCTAGAATATTGATATATTTTTATAAGACACAGATATCAAAAACCTAGAGGTGCTGTATGACATACTGCAGGCCAATGAGATAAATAAATGGATGAATGAACGAACAAACAAAACAAAAACAAACGGAAGGTTTTTGTGGGGTAGCAGAACCACGCACAAAGACTAGGACCCGCACAGCCAAGCAGACTCACTGATCGCAAGCCACGTCTCTTTGACTTGCAGGTAGGCGGAGAAGTTTGTGGTGAAGCCGATAGTGTTGATGGTTGTGTTGGAGTTTTTGTAGTTGCTATACTCCCAGTAGCAATGCCAAATTCCTGTAACGGCAGGGCAAGCGTGCGGCACGTCAGGGATGCACCCGCATGGCCGGTGAGCGCTCACACGAGCGGCTTCCGGCTGTAACCAAACGGGACCCACCGTACGCATCTGCTACCAGGACTCCCAGTATGAGGAGCCAGACCAGGACTGGTGCCATGAATCTCAGCAGCAGGAGGAAGAGCAGACTGAGCAGCATGGCTATCAGAAGACCGCTGTCAGGAGGAGGAGAACAGACAAGCACATGTGACACAAAGCACTGGAGTGACATTTGTAATACAATTAAAGCAATACTGGATGAGGGTGAGAGCTGATACTCATAAAACTGACATTTGTATTTGCGTCCACCTTTTTGGCTTACACTGCAGTTATATTTATTCCCCACCAGGGGGCAGTGACAAATTAGCCCTGTCTTTTCTGAAACAATAGTAACTCACATAAGAATCCAATACCACGACGAGGCGAAATCTTCGAAGATTCGCACTCCGATGTCCTTGGCATTGAATCCATTCACCACATCACTGGCAAGGAGGGAGAGACAGATGAAGACACACTTTTAACACTGCATGGTATGTAGCTGAAGAGAAGCCAGAAAAAAAACTGGCGAGAGACGAGAGGAAGAGAAACAGACAGGTGTTAGTTTTATATGCACACAAAAACTATGTAGCTGAGCATCTGGGACTCTCTTGTACTAGACGAAGACTGAGGTTAGCACAGGACATGCAGACAGACTGAGGCTCGCCCCCCATAACGCACTGAAGTTTGCCTGGGTGCCTTGACTCATGCCAGGCAATCGACACATCCTGCACGTGTTTAACTCTATCCAATGTATCCCAGAGGACATTCTGTCCACTGGACATGCAACAGATATAGCGAGTCTGGGAATGAGACTCTTCTGATAATGTGGCCGACAGGGTTATAGTGAAACAGCTGCGTCTTAACGTGACGCATCCCATCCCAACCTGCAATTCCAAATTCTGGACTATTATTTAATACATCATTTAATATTAAATACGATTTAATATAACATCATATATACACGTTCAAATATGCAGTGGAACATCTAGTGTTCTGATTATACTATATATTAAATATTTGTTTTTCTTAGCCACTTAATTAGCACAGGATAATTACAATTGTGTGTATAAACTTGTGGCGTGTTTTAAAGGCCTTGAGAATCAGCGTAATAATGCAGGGAAAATATTTAACATGGGATCAATTTCATTGGCTCTGACATGCAGTGATAAAGGCAACCAGACATGGACTGGATTGGACGTTATGGACACAGTGCTGGCCAATGAAAATATGGAGGCTTGGACACAATCTTCCCGGCACTTAGACAAACCACAAACAACAGCACCAACGGGTATCGCACAGTGAGATTCAACGCACCTTAAATAACCTGGACAGACTTTGCTAAATAATGAGCGAACATGCAAGCACTAGGGCTAAAGGGTAGCGGGCTGAATACGCAGCACGATGGCGTCACAGCGACTCACGTAGTCAGTGTCCCTTGACTGGGAGTGTGGGGGTGGGGTGGGGGTGGAGAAAGGCAATTAGAGACACAGTGGGCAGAGCGAACACCAGACATGTGAAAAGCTGTGATGATCCTGTCATGTGCCACGTGCAGGTACATTGGAATGCTTCAGATTTCGTATATCCCATCATGCTCTCCTTTGACACACACACACACACACACACACACACACACACACACACACACACACACACACACACACACACACACACACACACACACACACACACACACACACACACACACCCACACACCCACACACACCGATGACCATATATCCCCGACCTTGATACACATAAGTTTTACTAGATAGTCAACATTATTCACTTCATATGCGGGTGTTCATGATGCTTTAGCTTGCCGGTGTTCATACTGAATATATTTCGTCGAGAATGTAGCTAATGGTCTGAGCGTTGGGCTCAGCAGTTCGTCTGGCGTCCTTGGAGCATTTCATGGGGGTTAGGGGCCTCACTCAAGGGCCCGGTGGAAGCGAGACTGTTCTAACCAGGACCTTCTGATTATGGGTACAGAGGTTTAATGTTACGCCAGCCCAACCCTAGACTGCACCTCAAAACCGCGCCCTTAGAATTACCTACCCCAGAAGTCTTGACTGGGAAACCCTGTACAAACACTTGGTTAATCATTCCATTTACGAAGCGCACCTCACTCTGTGTGTAGCTGTACATTTCATGTTACTATCCACTCTGGCAGTTTGGCACAGGCGCTATGTAGCGGATATCCTCACATACCCTGTGGCGTTTTTGATAGCATTAGCCGTGTCGTTCACTGAAGTCATCCCAGGCAGCGTGAAGTTGGAGGGGATGTTGTCCAACGAGCCGACACTGGGTAAACATCTCCCCAGCACTGCGTGAGGTCACAAAGGGGGTCAATACCTAATCACTTCACTAGGGCAACTGGAAGGACAAAACCACCATGACAAGCAACGAGAACATAAGGGGACAGGCTGGGAACAGCCATGGAGACAGAAACAAACAAACTGGAAGGAGAGGGTGAATGATGGGAATCCTGGGAAATGGGAAGGAAAACGGGAATTCCTGGTGTGACAGAAAAGGAAAAGACAAGTGGATTCGGTAAAGCAGGTTATAGCTGAGTTACACTAATTGTTAACTCTGAATTAGATCAAGCTGCGAAAAACACAGAGAGGACTAACTGGGGAAAAAAAAAACCTGTTTCTCTGGCTGCCTGGTGACTGAACCGGGTGTCGGGTAACAACAGAATATAGAAGGGAGTGACACAGGGTATTTGTCAACCGCAACGCGTCACAGGCGGTGAAGGCACAGGGCAGGGGCTGCCCACAGGGAAGCAATAGCCCATATCCCAGGAAATCAGCCAGCAGGATCGGAGGGAACAAGATAGAAGCACCTTTTGAAAAAAGGACCTTGTACCGAAATCAGTGTCAAGGTCACAAAATGAGTCACGGAAGCTATATGGTACTAATTTATTTCAAAAAGCCTCTTACCAGAGGTGGTTGGCGTATAGAAGACCGGACAAAGCTCCCGATTGATGATCTCCTGGACAGACTGGGGGGGTGAGACATAATACAGATCAAACATCCCAGAAAGATCCCGCTTCACTCTTTCACGTCTAACTGAAACAAAGACCCCCTCTAATCACAGCACACTGTCAGTCTACATTTTACTGGTGTACTGAGGCGGCATGGAGGAGGGGGAGTTAATTTCTAAGCTTCTGAGGAGGTTTAACCAACATGTGACTCCCCTATGAAGACCAGGAACCACTTACGCTTCATGGTGTTTTGTGTGTTAGGTTTCCGTGCTTTCATTGAGACGCAAGGTTAGTCATTGTTTTTAAATATAAACATACAGGCCACGCCAGCAAAGATTACATCATCAACTGTGCCAACTTGACTAATCTGTGGAAGTTATAGACACAGATACAGCCTACAGACACGGACTCAAGTGCAGGACTGGGCTGAAACACACCAGCGTGGTGCTGCTCAGGTCGATAGAGGGAACACAGTACTGCTGAACAAAGTAGTCTTTGGGTTTGGCTCCGGGGACATAAGCCAGCGGTGACAGCAGCCAGAACTTATTGGGACACTGCTGGACGCACACCTGCAATGTGGAGGAGATTTGGGGGTCAAATGTGGACCATAAAGCAGATTAAAGTGGATACAGTACATATTAAAGTACTACAGCACCTGCTGTCAGAGACTTTTTTATGCAGCATTTACCTTTTCCTGCTTAATATTTAGGCTGTAGGCTCTGGTATGAGGATTAACCCTTAGTTTTCTGTTAGGACTGTGCGATATCACATCGCAAAATGAAATTTCTAATTTAATCTTTATGTAATGTTTATACAAAAAAAAATGACATTAAGTTACAATAAACTATAACCAAGGAGAACTTATCTACCAAGTCATTTCAGGTAAGAGGGCGGTGTTATCATTCCTGCCCTGCCCAAAATATCAAGGCTACATCGGCTGCATCCTCGCTAAACCAGACCAATCCCAAGATTCATTGCTCTCCAAGTTCATTCTTGGGAGGCAAGTTAGCAAGACCGGTCTTGCCAAGACCACAAGTACGGTCTTTGCGTTCTTGGTATTGAGAAACAGCCATTGTCTGTATTTGGTCTCGCCCGTGAGGCGGGGGGCTGCCAACGAGGCGCGGGGCTTCACCTGCGTGGTGGGACACTGCAACCCGTTGAGCGCAGCCGCCATGATGTTGGTTGCCGTGGCGCATTTCAACAAGTCAAAGTAGAAGACGCTCGGCTTATCCCTACAGGCCAGCAGGGGAAAAATAAAAACCATGGGGTCTGTGTCTGAGGTGCTGCATATGGAGGCAACAATTTGCTTCTCGTTTATGGTATCTAAACAAACAGGATACACCAACATAATGGGAGTGGAGGGGACAAGCAAGCATGCAGGAAGTGGCACCTCCAAGACTCAGAAGCCTTTCAGACAGTCAGTCAGGTGTTTCGACAGACACTCATCAAGATTAGAAAAACGCCTCACGTGTTCAGTCCAATCCCGCAGAACATTCCGGTAGAATTTCGAGGGTAGAGGACTTGTCGGGGATCTCCATAGACCCAGGCTGGTAAGGGGGAGGAAACAAGGGATTAAAGATAATTTATATTATTTACTTATCTTAGGTTATTACTGACAGCCTTCAATCTAAATGCTGTCAGGATTGATGAATGAGGAAACATTTGGCGCTTTCTGTTAGCGTGGGACAATGTGTTCCTGATACAGTGGTTCTTATATACAATATCCTCACAGGGATTTGACCTTAACATTGCAGTGACCTAAAGCCAAACGTGTGATGTCATTGAAAGGAATCTGACTGGTGTGGGCAAACACGGGGAAGAGGCAAAAGTCACAGGTGCATGAGATGACGAGTGTACGCTGCGGGTGGGAGGGAACAGGGAGATGCCTTACCCAGAATCCCCACAACAATGTACCCGATAATGAAAGCCATGAAGAGGACACAGCAGATGACATCTGTGCAGCTCCTGAAAGAGAGGAGAGTCAGGCCAGGCTGATAAGTACAACCACAAACACACACAGACTATTTGATGCTGCAAAACTAGATTCCTTTGCATTTAACGGCATAAAAGAAAGATCTCGTAACCAAGAGTATAAGTCTGATAATACATACCGATTCCGTAAAGGGCCATTAAAGGTAGGGTCAAACTGGACAGGCTCCCCTGAAATAAACACATTTTAGTGAAGCCTGTCACTGCAGTTTGTGAACATGAACCTTTGTCCTCACTTAGATGTGAAGTTGAAACTGCAGCATTCTTGTGCTCAAAATGGAAAATCCACTGACAATCAAGTCAGAGGTCTGCAAGAGTGGCTCTGAAACATCAGCAAAGCATGGCGAACAATGGTGAGAGCAAGGGGAGGTGGTGCATTTGAATCTGATTTGATTCTAAAGATAGAGGAAGTGCAGGGAGAGGGCATCAGTGCACGCTAGCTCTTTGTGTACTTTTAGACTGGGGATTGTTTCAGCTCCCTCCCAATTACACAATTTCCGATAACACTGTTAAAGGAAACTTCCGGTTATGGGCCAGGCCCCCCAGCCGGTCGGTGCATCTTCATATTTAAACTTGTTTATGGAAACACTTTTACTGCATCACCAGGAAATACATCAGGCCAAAGTTCAAAGTCATGAGCCACTCACTCACGACATCTTTCAAGGCGTAAATATGACAGTAACAGGAGACCATCAGCCAACCTTGGGTGACTTCTGCAGATACATTTACGTATGAGATCAAAACTTCCACTGTATCAAATTATCCCCATACCATCACCGTTACCTTGAACTGAACAGGTGGTACAGAAAATGGGTGAATCATTCCAAATGATACCGAGAAACACACATTCATAGCAGAAACGCCTGAAGGCCCCCCCACAAACGACTGGGAAAAGGGTCTGATTGCATTTCTTGAGTTAATAAGTCAGCAGTTCAAAGTCATTAACTAATTAAGAGTAGTTATACAACTCAAACATGGTAAAAAGTCGGAAAGCATTTCTGAGCAATTTTTCCTGACAGTGATAAAAAGCTAAATTAAATAAACTATTCTGGTAACATTCTACAAATGGAACAAGATCTTTATGAAAGTGGGCAAAAAACCGGAAAGCCTCTCACATGTATGTACATGTGCATCTTTCATTCAAACCACGCGGCTGATTGACCAAATTTAATTTTAGATTGAACATTAAATATTAACTTTAGGCTGAATTTTAAAAGAATTTAAAATGCTGCATTAAAATTGGATGCTACTCAACCCTGAACTTGTTGGACAGACCAGGTATGTAGGGTAAACGACAAAACTTTAATGTCATGCAAATGTAAATAATTAAGTGGTACTGTAAGAGAGAGAGCCGCAGAGCTAAACATCAAAGAGGAATTTCAGGGTCCGGAGAGTGAGAATGCACCCCATTAGTGCTCAAAAAATGCAAACAAAAACAAGCCAACCCCAACCAATCGACCTACATTTTGGGCAATGATTTCCAGATTATGCCTTCATGCCGTTGTCAGAGCGATCAGAGATGTCAGATGTCATGGATGCTTGAACTCTATGATGTTCATCAGCATTAAACCCCTAAATACGAAAGACACGGAATGATGCAGAAGCCTCCGTCACCTTCATGCCGTCTCACACAACCCTAAAAGCCACCTCAAGGGCTTGGAGTTTAATACCAAAATGGAGTCTTTCCATGTATTACACATCCTGGTACATTTCTAACTCAACAGTATTCAAAAATTAGATATTCAAAAGCCAGGTCTGGACTAGCAAACCCTGCAAATATGCAAAAAACATCAGTGCATGTAAATAAAAGTCCCGATTCTGAAAGGAAGTCATTCTGGAGGTGCGTGTGCACAATCGATAAGTCCTCGCAATTTCTGACAGATAACACACTGAGGAATTTCTGACAGGTAAGATACCGGTACACTTCCGACAGGCCCGATCGGGGGGAAGCACCCCACCCAGCAATAAAACGCAAGCGGGCGCAGCACTGCTTCACTGAAAACAGGAGGATGGGCAGTGCAAGCTGCCCCCTCAGCGGGTGTGTAATGTAAAAAACAAGAAGGAGCAATGCAGTCTTCAATGGTCTTTGTCCCTCGTTAAATGTGATTTCCAGTTAACGAATTACAGACAGTGTCACAGACCCAAAGTCATGAGACAACAATTAAACCTGAAGCACCTGTCTGTTAATTCTCTTGACTTTTCTAACTAGAACATCAGGTATCAGAACACAAATACACACACTTTGAAAAATGCTGCCATTGTTTTCCAGAATTCCCAGCAGATCAAATAACACCAAATGCAGCAGCCTCCCAAAACCAAACGGCACAACAAACAAGGAAATGGACAAAACCAAAACAAACATGGAAAATCATACTCTCTACTACAGGCTTTTTAAGGATTTCAGTTGCTTTCAAGTTACCATTTAAAAGAAAAAATAGAAGCCCCCGTAATGCATCCGTCTTTACTCATCTGGGAAAAACACCCTCCACCCAGAGTAAACAAAAAAGTAAAATTCTTTTCGCTGCTCCCAAAATGTATGTTGATTCAGGGCACTGCAGGGTTAGATCAAAGCATTCAGATTAGGCAAACAGAACGCCAATATATACCAGTGTACATTCTGCTACCTGTAAACTATTGAAATATTTCGCTGTGTTACTGAACAGTACAGCCATTTTCCCTGTGGGATTTTGAACGAGGGACAGCCTCACGACAATCTGGAGCAAGGACAACAACCCACAAATACAAGAAGGTAGGGTGGAATACGGAAGTTTAATGCCACATCAGCATCTACGGCTCTCATGGCAAGAACTAGGTTCTGTCAATCACTACTCATATAAAGATAGGGACCAAATAAAATGTGACATATGCATACATGTATTAAAGAGACAGATAAATGAACTGATACATAAAAACTCATTAATAAATATCAAGACGTCTAGTGAAATTGAAAAGGTATAAGAAACAAAATAATAATGTCAAAAAATATATAAAATACACAAGCGTAATATTAAACCAATGAAGGGGTGCACTGACGTATTAATTCTATAATGCTCCTTGGTGACACTTTATGTCATATCTGAGACGAAGGGCTGTGTATTGGAGTGACAGGCAAACTGTCGAATAAAATATACAGAGAACTGCAGAGGGCTGAGGAACATAAAAAGGGTGCAAGTTCTCCTTAAGCCCACAAACTGATGCTGGCATCACTACAGATCTCCGGAAGAGCCACCAACAAGACAACTACACACGACAAAGAAAACTACACCGTCCACATAACTACACATGTTTCGCCCAACAGGCAAAAGTAAAGCCAGGGGAACAGCGGAGACAAACAGACCTTCCTCTCACTTAAATGGCACATAAACCAAAAAGTAAATGGAACGTGAAGTAGAGCGAAACTTCTGGTCACATTTTAGGATCACTTCCTGGTGCAACCTACAATCCAGTACACAACAAATGTACTACATTCCTACATCAAGTAACCAGTAATACTGGGCAGAAAATTACAAAAAACGTTTCATATCCATGTGGAAAAGTCTATTCTAAAAAGAAACCACCCTATCAGACAGAAAACTTAACTTAAAAATGTAATCTTTCAGAGGTACAGGCTGCAGAGCTGCCATAGGGTTCAGTCTTGGAGGCTGTGCCTCTATAGTAACCAAATGGCCAGACACCATTACAGAAATGATTTTACATACATGCCGTGACACTGTATTCCTGCAGGCATAAGAAAAAAAATACATGTAGTTGTAAATGACTTAAACTCACGTCAAAGGAATAATGAGGTTGTTGTGTAATTAATTATTAAAAAAAAAACAGTTCAAATATGGTTCTGTCAAAAAGCACTGCGAGGGTTATGAGTTAGTAAGTCAAACCTCTTTAATTTCTTTGAGTCAGCTTACATAAAATTTTAACATCATTTCAAAGCCAAAACATCCGATTAAAAGGAGGGGCTGAATGACTTGTCCCTAATTTTCAATTTACATGATGTTTTTATGCAAGAAAGTAGTAAGTGTATCAGGATACGACACTACGACTGTAAAACTATAATTTAATATAGTCTTCCTACTTAAGCTTATCTTAATAAGATAAAAAAAGATACATAAGATAAAAGTATAATATGTATCTAAATGGTTCAGCATTACTGACACATGAACAGATTTATAATGTATACTTTTATGGTCTGTTTACAGCAGTCTGTAAAATTAGCGTTTTCATCTGTAATAATGTATCTGAGCACCATATAAGCTCATCACGATTATTTTCCATATTTATATAACTGTTACTACAAAAGGCGAAAATGCAACATCACTCACAATGGTTATAGATTAAAAGTATCTTAAAAGTAGATGAACGGTAATATGTAGTGTATTTGACGCCAAAACGGCTCCAAACAAACAAAAATTAGTAACAAAAACTACATGAAAATTACCCAATGCACCAAGAGCTCAGAGAATAAAACAATATTATAGATAAATAATAATACAGGAAAGCAGGGAATGTAAACAGTTCTATTAATTGAAACAGCTACGGTATACGAGTATTTATGATGTCAAGTACCCGTCTATACAATAGTACAAAGAATTTAAAGGCCGCGACTTTTAAAAAGATGGATTTAATGGCTTTAAGGTTAACGATCGACAAGCCACTATTGACAACCAAACTAGCGGGATAACGGTAACAATACCTTACGTTTTGAACAAAAATACTGCATACCACTGCACATAATGCTTAGATTTATATTTAACTGCTTTGGTAAATAATTAACAATTCAAAAAAATAGGAAAATTAAAAGATGTTTTAGTAATGTTTTAATAAAATTTCACGCAGCGCACTTACCATAATGCGGGTTGTCTTCCTCTGATTTTTTACCCATCTCTAAGTTTTATTTGAAAATTCTCCTTTCTTAATTTAGTTTTCGATTATGGTCACAGTGTTTTATGGCTTTAACATTTCCAAATGTTACTTTTTAAAAATTTCCGCTTTAATTTAACAACGAAAGGTGCACAAAACCCGAAAAAGAAGCAAGCCGAACACGTTCCCAGAAGCGGCAGCTTGCAGCGTTAGTCTTGCGCGGACTGTATCCAGGCGGTTCCGACACCACTGTACCTGCCGGGGACGCGCACCTGACGCGACACGCCCCACCGGTAACCCAACCCTAATGTGGCGTGACGTCATCACCACCTAGCTACGCGACACACCCCCTACCAACTTTGGTCAGCTGGCTGACGGGAGATTTTCAGTTCGCATGCGCACACTTATATATATATATATATATATATATATATATATATTTTTTTTTTTTTTTTTCCTCGTGCCAGATGCACGAAAGCTGGTAACCCTGCTTTATTATGAAATATACTTAGCAGTATCTCATGTTATCAAATGTACTAAGCATCTCATTCCGCTGCACGGCAGCAATCATTGTCATACTTCCTTAAAATATTTCAGTGGAGACCCTTAAATAGGAAACAAACTAGTCACTCCCCTGCTTTTTTATAACACATTTAAACGCGTTAGGAGTGGCCAGAAGAGAATTTAGTTTACACAGGTGTCCTCTTACGTTGCGGCTATTTTGGATGTCATTTTCCAGAGCGGGGCTAGCTGGTATTTACTTGGCAATGCAAACTTTGTGGACGTCTTTCTGGCTCCTTAATCAGGCTTTAGTTTGTGCAGAACGCTGCAGCCAGAGATCTTACTAAACGAGGAAACTTGATCTTGTTGTTCCCAGCCTCCTGCACGTCAGCTTCTTGTTAAGTTCGGTGTTGATTTTAAGCTGAGTACTTATTCCACACGACCCACGCTTGTTTCGCTCTCTAGAGCCAAGTTATCCATTCGTTCCTAGAAAGGCTGCTTCGGACTTCAGGACGTTTTCCGTAAGATATGGGCTTACAGCAAACGCAGTAGCGGAGTAGAACCCATTTGATAACACGACCACGCAAAATTCGCAACAATTTACCGAGAAATGCTCCCCCGGGTCGGCAAATTTTACGGAATCCCCCTCGCAGTGAGACCTCTCCTCCCCCCTTAGAAAACGTGCCGGTTTTAGGGCTCACTCAATTTTAATACTAGGCTAAAACAATTGTATATTTTGTCTTATAGGGGCAGTATGTTACGGCAGTTACTCATTACTAGGGTAATACTAAGAAGTGTCAAGCTGGGTGGGGAACAGTGTAACTTTGTATGAAACGTACCGTCATTGCTGTCACTCCTGCTTTGCATGGGGCCTGATTAAGGGATTCTAATTGTCTGTGTTCCTACGTCTCTCCTTCCCAGTTATGCTGGTATAACTAGACCCACCACAATTTCGTTTTAGCATTCCTACTGTCCGATGTTGTTCGTTTGTTACTTAAGGGACTTCACATATCCCCGCCCCATTTCTCGGGTTAACCAATCAGAGCTCTGACTACAAACAGCGCATCCTCCCCGTGCCAACTGCCAAGCCGTGCTATCTCACTATCTGTTTGAAATTACATTGCACTCAATTACGTAAACTTATACTCCCCGTAGTGGCCAGAGGACAACCATCCTTGCCGCGTGTGGTTCCTCCCAATGTTTCCTTCTGGGTTTTATGTCATTGTTACCTCAGGCCCAGGATTTTGTGAAGTGCTATGACAATGCTCTTTATTATAAGTGCTATATAAATAATATTGAACTGAATTACACACCCACAAAACACTCTGGCCACTTAGAGTGAATTGGACATACCAAAAGGGAAGGACACGGCACACAGGACGGGGGGGGGGGGGAGACGACACACAGCTCACTGGAGGCGGGGGGGGGAGACACGACACACAGCTCACTGGAGGCGGGGGGGGAGACACGACACACAGCTCACTGGAGGCGGGGGGGGAGACACGACACACAGCTCACTGGAGGCAGAGGGGGGAGGCACACACAGCTCACTGAACGCGGGGGGGGGAGACACACACAGCTCACTGGACGCGGGGGGGAGGAGACACGACACACAGCTCACTGGACGCGGCGGGGGGGGAGACACGACACACAGCTCACTGGAGGCGGGGGGGGAGACACGACACAGCTCACTGGAGGCGGGGGGGGAGACACGACACACAGCTCACTGGAGGCGGGGGGGGAGACACGACACACAGCTCACTGGAGGCGGGGGGGGAGACACGACACACAGCTCACTGGAGGCGGGGGGGGAGACACGACACACAGCTCACTGGAGGCGGGGGGGGAGACACGACACACAGCTCACTGGAGGCGGGGGGGGAGACACGACACACAGCTCACTGGAGGCGGGGGGGGAGACACGACACACAGCTCACTGGAGGCGGGGGGGGAGACACGACACACAGCTCACTGGAGGCGGGGGGGGAGACACGACACACAGCTCACTGAACGCGGGGGGGGGGAGACGACACAGCTCACTGGAGGCGGGGGGGGGAGACACGACACACAGCTCACTGGAGGCGGGGGGGGAGACACGACACACAGCTCACGACGCGGGGGGGGGAGACGACACAGCTCACTGGAGGCGGGGGGGGAGACACGACACACAGCTCACTGGAGGCGGGGGGGGAGACACGACACACAGCTCACTGGAGGCGGGGGGGGAGACACGACACAGCTCACTGGAGGCGGGGGGGAGACACGACACAGCTCACTGGAGGCGGGGGGGGAGACACGACACAGCTCACTGGAGGCGGGGGGGGGAGACACGACACAGCTCACTGGAGGCGGGGGGGGAGACACGACACAGCTCACTGGAGGCGGGGGGGGAGACACGACACAGCTCACTGGAGGCGGGGGGGGAGACACGACACACAGCTCACTGGAGGCGGGGGGGGAGACACGACACACAGCTCACTGGAGGCGGGGGGGAGACACGACACACAGCTCACTGGAGGCGGGGGGGGAGACACGACACACAGCTCACTGGAGGCAGGGGGGGAGACACGACACACAGCTCACTGGAGGCGGGGGGGGAGACACGACACACAGCTCACTGGAGGCGGGGGGGGAGACACGACACACAGCTCACTGGAGGCGGGGGGGGAGACACGACACACAGCTCACTGGAGGCGGGGGGGGAGACACGACACACAGCTCACGACGCGGGGGGGGGGAGACACGACACACAGCTCACGACGCGGGGGGGGGGAGACACAGCTCACTGGACGCAGGGGGGGGAGACACACACAGCTCACTGGACGCAGAGGGGGGAGGCACACACAGCTCACTGAACGCGGGGGGGGGGAGACACACACAGCTCACTGGACGCAGGGGGGGGAGACACACACAGCTCACTGGACGCAGGGGGGGAGACACAGCAAACAGGCACCAGCATGAAAATGCGTTTCGGAAAACATAAGTGAAGCTCAATAAAAAGCACGCAAGACTGTACAGGATGACCATGAAAAAAAAAATTGTGAAATGAAGTCAAAGGCTGGGAAACCTCTTTTTTTTTTTTTTTTTTACAGGAAATAAGAACAGTGAGTACAAGGGTCTGAAGTACATATTTAATTCATGAAGGGAAAGTAAAAAAAAATAAAATAAAATACGCTTAAAAAATGCATCTGTGAATAACTCTATGAACCACGTGTTATGGATGCAAAGACAGTCAGAAACGAATCACGCTGACATGCAGAACGCCATCACCTCATGGTCCTGCAGCTGAGCTTAGTACAACGCTATCATACAAAGTCCCACAATGTTCAGTGCATTGCATGACTGCAATTCATCCATGAAAAATGGTGATGAGTTCAGTGACAGGCAGACTTCACCGGAGCGATACTGAGCGCAGTGTGTCAGCTCCCATCTATTTACACCACATGGGTCTATGACCTGGCCACCTGTACTATCTTGTGCTCTCAGTTCTCAGCTGCTAAGATTAAAAAGAAAAGGTCTCCGTTGCAGATAAAAATGTCAGAACTGCGCTCTGACAATTAACCCAGTAGACCTACAAGTTAAAAATAGGGGGTTAGGGTTAGAGCTTTCAGTGACAGACTCCAGGGGATGCCTAGGAACTGCTGAGGAGAGCAAGGCCTGGGTCAGGGCCGATTTCGGGGCAGGTCTCCAGGCGGGCCAGCCTGCTCTGCTCCAGGGCAATGGCCTCAGCTGAATGTTTACATTTCTCGGACCCGCACTGGCAGGTGAAGTACTTGCTCTTGATGTCCCAGAAACGATCTCCATAGTCAAACCTGGAGTTAAAAAAAATAAAAAATAAATAATGTATACCCACACACACACACACATACGTTTCCCTGCTGGTCAGCACCGAAAATTCACTGAACCCTCAACGACCAGCTCATCATTTGGCCTGCATCAAAGGCACCTCAACCATCTGATACCGTATTGTGAGAAAACAGGCACTCACCCCAACTCCTGTCCCGTCAGAATGTCACGGGAACTGAAGAAGGCGATGCGCGGAAACCGCAAGTCTTGGTGCAGCATGAATACGCGCACAGGGATTATGTTGGGATCGCACAGGTGGTTAATGAAGCGGCTGATGTTGCCATAGTAGCGCGCATCGATGCAATATACTTCCCCGTCCTGCAGGGGACAGCAGATAGAACATGAATATGTTTAATTGATGAGGGGTAGCTGAGGATGGGATTGTGTCAAAGGTGAAGGAGAGAGAAAAACCAAATTAAACAGAAATTAAAGGCAAGGATAGAACTACAGAAATGTTAGAGGTTAAATAAGCAGGTAAACTAAGTTACAAATCCATATATAATTGATAGGCACCTTGTTGTCCAGGTCAAAAAGATATGAGTCATCTTCTCTTACATCAGCCTCTGCATCAGAAATCAATTCTCCTACATATCTAGGCACACAAAGTATATTTTAAATGACAGATACATACATACCATGCTTACAGTGTATCCGTACACAAAACGGTTTAATAAGAACACACTAGACCAGGGGTGGCCAGTCTCATCTGCAATGGGCTGGTGTGTATGCAGGCTTTTGGGGTAACCTGCAGGTCAGCTGTTCAAACCCAGGTGTGAGGACTCTTCAGCCAATCCGTCCTCTAATTAGTAATCTACTTGGGGATTTGTAGTGAAAACTCACATATACAGCAGCACTTCCTGAGTATGACTGCCCACCCCTGCACTAGACAAACACAAAACTCATGTGAAAATTCATGTACAGACACTCCCCAGGTTACAATGGCCCGGGATATATTTTGATTCTGCGACGGGAAACGTTTTTCCACTTTCAGTACATTATTCAATAAATTGCATGATAAATTCAAAACTATTATGTTAATGATTTTGCCCAACTGTAGGCTAATGTAAGTGTTCTAAGCATGTTTAAGGTAGGCTAGGCTAGGACACCTGTTAGGTTAGATGTACTGTATTAAAATGCATTTTCACCTTCATTTTCGCCATATGATGATGGGGTTACGTTCCGATAAACCTATCGTATATACAGCTTCTCCCCAGGAGACATTTTACTTTGAACTTGGATAAACACACATGCATGAATCCATAAACCCTCACTAGACTTAATAACTTTCAAATGAAATGAGCTACTGCAGTGCTTTCTAACCCAGTCCTGGGGGTGCCCCAGATGGTCCACATTTTTGCTCCCTCCCAGATCCCAGCCAATCAACACTAGAAACTTGGTACAGATGTGTTGGAAGCTGGGAGGGAGGAAAAAATATCTGGGGACCCCCAGGACTGCGTTGTGGTGTATGAATGAGCAGCCTAGCCGAGAGCCAGACCTCTGCTCAAAACATACTGCCTTTGCACAGCTGACAGACAGACAGGCAGACAGGCAGATGGGAAGACTGACTCGCAGATGAAGCTGCCCTGAGGGATGTCTTGTAGCGCTCTCACACCCCAGCCCATCTTCTCGGTGCGGTACAGCTGAAGACGCACCCTGCAGAGGAGGAGGACGTCATGCAAACATGGTAACATTTCAAAGGAAATGGTGATTCAGGAACAACATGTATTCATGCAAAAAGGCAGAGGACGTCATGCACCAGGAAGAAGACAGGGCAGCGTAATGGCCAAACTCATTGAGGAAATGGTAAATTCCAGATAAACAGTTAACGTTGGTCTGACAGACACAGGGCTTGATTACAGCCTCCCCAAACCCCTCCCCCAAGACATCTCATTAGGTGACCATAGCAACAGCCAATCAGGCAGCAGTGGGGCTCAGTGGGGAGAGACACTCCAGATTGAAGAACAGATGTCCGGTGGGGTCAGAAGCGTCTTACTTGATGCCTGCTTGGACCACCCTGTTCTTGCACGTGCGATAGCAAGAGCAGGCCAGGTTGCACTCGAAGATGAGTGGAGGTTCGATCTTATTGAACTCTTGGAGCAGCCGTCGGTCCTGATGAATGAGGGAGGCATCCGTCACATGACTGTCGACCATAAGATCCCCAAGAAGTGCAGTCAGCCGCCATAAATCTGATATGACCTCGCCATGAGTGGCACGTAGGGGGCACAACGGGACTGACAGCTCTGGGCTGCTGATGAGAGAATGGAGGCACCTATGCTATGGTGGGCGGGGCTTACCTTGTCATACCAGCAGCGGATACTGAGCTGTCCACATAGGCAGTTACTGGAGGAGCAGTCATCTGTGCAACTGCAGTGCTGAGAGATGGAGACAGACGGACAAAGAGAGAGTGACAGAAAGAGGAGAAGACAGAGAGGGGCAGAGAGACAGATGGGCAGAGAGACGAAGAGAGAGAGGCAGAGAGGGGCAGAGAGAGACAGTGACAGAGGGGGGAGAGAGAGAGAGAGACGGGCAGAGAGACGAAGAGAGAGAGGCAGAGAGAGGAGAAGTATTGCTGATTATGAATACCTGCCAATGCATTCCTGAACTTAGAGAGATTCAAAGATGGTGGGGGGGGGGGAACCTGTAAGTGTGTGATATTGCGGTCTATGTTCATGGCAGAGGTCTCGCAGTTCTCAGAGATGTACTTGTAGTCAGAGGGACATCCTTCCTCATCCACCCCATTCACGCAGGGGATGGGCACGTTCTCGTATCCCTGGGCAACGTCGCTAGGATGCAGGAAGTGAGCACACACATCAGCATCCACAATGCTGAGAACAGAGATTTACTCTAAATATAGGACAAATTTTCACCTACCTGCATATAATCTTTTCTGTGCGCAAAATGCGATTGGCTATCCCCTTCCGCAGCTTCCTGTTGATCTGGAGCGACACCCAGACTGGCGAATCACATCGTGCCAAAGAGAGGGGGGTGTCCCCCTCCCGATTCTTAATGTCGATGTCCGCCCCACGCGAGAGGAACAGCCTGATTAGAAAACAAGAAAGAGTATTTATTTAAAATCTTGCGGTCACGGACATAAAATTCTGCATTTCTTTAATAAGGCATCACATCTAATCTGCTTCGGCAAAATTGGAATCAGCCTCCATTCTGTCGATAAAGTTTATTTTCAATATGTAACCGGTCGTTCCATCGACTCACGTGACGCAGTCCAAGTAGCCCTCGCGGGACGCTATGTGCAGTGGGGTGTCCCCGTGTACGTTGACAGAGGATAGGGGGCAGCCAGCATTCAGCAACAGCTCGGCAATCTCCACACTGCCAGCAAAGGAAGCCCAGTGCAGACACACATTCATCTCCTGAGGGGGAGAGACAGGGAGAAATCCAGTCACCACCTGGGCGGCCGTGTGCCTTTCCAAAGCTTTGAACAGCCCAGTTACATTTCACCATTTCCTTCAGTTTATGCACCTCATGCAAAGGTACAGCAAAACTCCCTCTAACACACAGGCAGTTCTTACCGACTTAAGTAATACATTCCAAAAATAATTCAATTCAAATTTTATGCAAATCCAATTCATGTTCCAAGGCCATTAAAGACAGCTTTTCATATATGTGTATGTATGTGTGTGTGTGTGTGTGTGTGTGTGTGTGTGTGTGTGTATGTGTGTATATATATATATATATATATATATTATATAAACAAACATATATAAACATTAGCCAAAAACAGATTACTATGTATAGTAATAGAATATACTAATACTTTGACTAATACCACTGAAGTTTGCACATACTTACCAATAAAAAGGTTTATATGTACTATTCTGTACATGTTACAATTATTCTAAAGACATAGAATTACACACTGACCAAAAAAGTATTAAACAAAAAACAATTTATTTGGAGGGTGAGGCAGCTCTGTGGTTCTTGACACAGAAGGTTGCCGGTTCAAATCCCTGGGTCAGCAGAGTGATCCCACCATTGGGCCCTTGACCAAAGCCCTTAACCCCAACTGCTCCATGGACTGGGTCACCCTACATTCTCCTCTATGCCTGCCTCCTGGGATGCTTTTCCAGCTGTCCTGAAGGGAATCCCACATATATGCTGAGCTCTCATTGGCCACTTTTCCTTCACTCCTTCTGGTCAAACTCCTCTAAAACAATTTCTACTGTGTTTAGGTCAGGTGGCCAAGTCATGTGACGCAACACTATCACTCTCCTTTGTAAGCAGCTTGGCGTGTCCAAAATTTTGACTGATACTATATATTATATAAATGAAAAGATAAAGTGTATAGCTGCCTGTATGCGGTAGCAAGAACGCAATGGAGCTTAGTGTCAACACTTTGCGTGTCACGTGTAAGGAGGACGATTTCATGCCACTGACTTTATCATTCAGGGTGACGTCCGCGCCCCTATTCAGCAGCGCCCGGATGATGTCAATGTGTCGGTGCTCCGCGGCCCAGATGATGGGGGTCCAACCTCCACTGTCCTAAAATCGGAGAGATGGGTGACGAGAGCTTAGCGGCAGCAAGAGCCAGCAGCACGGCAAGGCCTCCAGGGCGACGCGGCGCAAGCACAAACACGAGCAGAAACACGAGCGCACGCACGAGCGCACGCACATGCACGCACACCGAAACACAGACAGCCATAGATACGCAGAGGAAACACACTGACTTGTTGGCCGGGGTCGCCCTGCCAAGAGCCCAAGCGCGACCCTCTGCCCCTCGCCCCCACCTGTGCGTTGATGTCAACTTGTCCTGTTCCTAGGAGGAGATTTACAATGTCCAGGTTGCCCAGTTTGGCTGCATGGTGCAGCCCAGTAGAGCCATCGTCCTCCTGAGAAAAAAAAAGCGACACAGGCAGGAGGGGGGAGTCAGAAGGGCCGAGGAAATACTGATGTGTGGCTCAGAGGGTCAGGAAGCTGCGTAATCAGATGGTCATCGGTTCAAATCCTAAAGTCAGAGTGATTTCACCACTGGCCCCTGAGCAAGACCCTTAATCCCCCAGTTGCTCCAGGATCTGGATAAAAGTGTCTGCTAAATAAATAAAAAAGTTAATTGAAATACTTAATTCGGCCGAATATTAAACTAGGATAGTCTGATCCCTGTCAATGTTATTTGTGAAATGTTCCATAATTATGGCCTGACAGCACTTAAAGCAGCCGCGGCTGGTGCCCGGCTCACCGTGTGATAGACGCAGGCCCCGCTCTGGATCAGGTAGCGCACCACCTCCACGTGGTTGTTAATGATGGCTTCCAGCAGGGGCGTCCTGAGCGATTTGTCCTGGGCGTCCACTTTGGCACCCGCCTGGAGGAGGAACACGAAGGTCACAAACAGCTGCGGATCATGACACAGGGAAAGGCGGACAGGGTGGGGGGCGGGATGTCACTACCATTTTAAAGCTAATCAAGTGAACAATATGTTGTACATTTATCAATTTTCAGGGTACTTTTTCTATTATAGCTGTGCAATGTCTGCAGACTAGTAACCACAGAAGCCAACTAACTGCATATAAGTAACGGAATTTGACACACACGAGTACACATTTGTAAAATCGGTACAGACACTTCCTGTAGGCTGCTGGGATTTCAGACTGGTGAGGTGGAAATCGGACCTCTCGTGTGAAAACGCACGTTGGTGCCAGAGTGACCCAAATCGAACACAAGGGGGGCATCACCTGTATAAGCAGGTAGCAGATCTCCAGGAAGCCCCTCTGGGCGGCAGCGTGTAAGGCGCAGCGGCGGTTCTGAGAGTCCGACTGATAGGCTGGGTCGATACCCTCCACTGCCAGACAGGAGAGGAGGGTTAAGTAATGCTGGGGACCACGCTGGAGACGGGTGAATGAGCAACACTTTGTACTCGTGAAATTCTGGGTGGCTTTGTGTCAATAAATAAGTGCAATCTGCCCCCCCACCACCACTCAAATATGGCTCATGGGAGTTTTGCTTTATATACTTTTTTTTTTTTTTTTTTTTACCAAAAAATGTTCTGAGAGCAGAACAAAAAATGATTGGTTCAGAGAGCTAACCAATGAGATTGTAGGGGAGGTGGGTCTAAAGGAAGTGGGACCAACCAATCAGATGTCATTCTCCCGTCTCTTCTAGTTGTTTGGACCCACCTCCCCTACAATCTGATTGGTTCAGAGGGATAACCAATCATTTTGCATTCTACCTTCGGAACATTTTAGTACAACTCCCATGAGCCCAACACGCAGATACAGCCATGAGAGAACAGGACTCACTGAGCATGAGCAGTACTCTCTGCACTTCACCCTGCTTGGTCGCTGGGTAGAGCTGACGAGGGTGAAACCTCAGCTTCTTCCTCCTGACCAATCAGAAAGAAGTACCAGGTCAGAAACATTTCATCCCGACACACTGACGCCTCATTCGGCAGCTGGGGAAAAGGCACGGCTCTCCATTTACCTCTCAGTGTCCTGGGTCAGTATAGCCTTTTGCAGCGCCGCCCTGCTGCCACCAACAGAAAGTGCGCTTGGGCATACGGGCTTTCCATTGGGCAAACAGAGAGAGGGCCCCACGCTGTCCACTCCGCTGTCCCCCGGCAGGGCTACGTCTACACTGCCCCCCGTGCCCGACTGCTGCTGCTCGGAGCCCCGCCTTACTTCCCCACGGCCGCGCATCCGTGCACTGGGGGGGTGGGGAGGTACAGGCAGAATACCTGTCATGTGATCCCAGCTACCACAGGACACAAAGTACCACAGCTGACAGACACACTGCGTACATATTCACACACACACACACTCAGGGGCCATCAGACACACTGCATACATATTCACACACACACACTCAGAGGCCATCAGACACACTGCGTACATATTCACACACACACACTCAGGGGCCATCAGACACACTGCGTACATATTCACACACACACACTCAGGGGCCATCAGACACACTGCGTACATATTCACACACACACTCAGGGGCCATCAGACACACTGCGTACATATTCACACACACACACTCAGGGGCCATCAGACACACTGCGTACATATTCACACACACACACACTCAGGGGCCATCAGACACACTGCGTACATATTCACACACACACACACTCAGGGGCCATCAGACACACTGCGTACATATTCACACACACACACTCAGGGGCCATCAGACACACTGCGTACATATTCACACACACACACTCAGGGGCCATCAGACACACTGCGTACATATTCACACACACACACTCAGGGGCCATCAGACACACTGCGTACATATTCACACACACACACTCAGGGGCCATCAGACACACTGCGTACATATTCACACACACACACTCAGGGGCCATCAGACACACTGCGTACATATTCACACACACACACTCAGGGGCCATCAGACACACTGCGTACATATTCACACACACACTCAGGGGCCATCAGACACACTGCGTACATATTCAGCCATCAGACACACCAAAATGTGAGCTATAAACTCTAGACACTGTAGTGTGGGGAAATTGCCAAGAAGGCCGTTTGAGACACTGGAAACACCAGGTCTGGCACCAACAATCACACCACATTAAAACCCGCACGGAACAGGCAGCCGAGCCATTATGCTGCTTAAGTGAACAAAAACAACCTCTTGACCAAGACTGTGAGTCATTGCACTGGCTGTTTGGAAGAGCAGGCGTCTGACTTGACACACAGGTGTAACCTAATAAGATGGCCACTGAGCACATAACAGAGCAACAGGTTATAATAATGAAAATTACATCACGTCACAGAAGTGGTAACTATCAGCCACACCTGCGCCTGTCATTCAGCACCATTTGCCGTATCACTGAACAATCAATCCAAAGGCCTCTTAGTTTAATATGGTTTTGCATCCTCGTTTCATCACGCCAGTCATCATTTTTACACACAAGAAGCATCCCAAAGGTACACAGGTGGTTTCGGATAAATGACACCTCCTAAACCCCCACCCACCTGCCCGGGGCCTCGGGTCTCCGCCCGCTGCCGAACACCCCGGCCGTCACGCCGAGGGGCAGAGACGACGGGAGTGGGAGGGGCAGGGATGGCGTGGTGGTGGAGGCGGACGCCATGGCGACGGCTGAAGAGGATGCGCTTGCTGGGGAGGCGGGGGGTATGGTGACCTCACGGGCCTCAGAGGCGTCCTCGCCGCAGTGGGGACAGAAGAGCATGGCACCCAGGCCGAAGCTCCGGTCCCTGCCCCCCCCCAGGACAGACACGCAGCCGCGGTGGAAGCGGTGAGTGATGCGTAGGTCGGGACAGCATTCCAAGAAGGTGCCCTAGGATGGGGTGGAGAACGTTATTCTGCATGAGGAAGGAAATGGTTTAATCTGCCCTCAGGATAAAGACGGTACATCTTTCGGGGAGCTGATCCATTTAATCTGGTCTGAGGTCACATCAAGACACGTTTACTTCTCATGAAATAACACTTTCCATTCAACTGTGATTGTAGTGTACAGAGGGTCGCTAGAACAGAATAACGGCACGGAATACTACCACAGTAGCACAACAAACAGTATAATAAAGCAAATCGGATAACAAATAAAACATATAAGAGACAAAACTGTAAACCTGAATTCTGAACAGAATTCTTTTTATATAAAACAGACAAAACTGTAAACCAGTTTTTAAGCTATTGAATTACAAAGATCTATATTTTTAATATCTTTTTGATTAAATAAACAAATAAAAAAAAGTCACATAAATGAATGTAGATTCTGTTACAAAATAAACATCAAGTAAATGATCTAGAGACCTGTGTTTGCACCGGCGCCGCCCCGCCCTCCCCGGCGCCGCCCCGCCCTCCCCAGCCCCGCCCTCCCCGGCACCAGCCCCGCCCTCCCCGCCCCCCGCCCCGCCCCCCCCCGGCGCCGCCCCGCCCCACCCTCCCCAGCCCCGCCCAGCCCTCCCCAGCGCCGCCCCGCCCTCCCCGGCGCCGCCCCGCCCTCCCCAGCACCGCCCCGCCCTCCCCAGCACCGCCCCGCCCTCCCCAGCACCGCCCCACCCTCCCCGGCGCCGCCCCGCTCCCATACCGTGATACAGAAGTAGCCGCAGCCCGGGCAGCAGTGGTGTTGCACCATGTGGGATCGGTGATTCTCGCACAGTACCATGAGGGAGACCCTACTGGAGGGCCGCATCGTCTCCCCCTTCACGATCATGTTGGTACAGCCCACCAGCTTCCATAAGATACAGAAAAGGGTCCAATGTCACTATTAAAGCTACACTTGTATACAGCATACATCACAACAGGCCACCCCCTTTATCTACCATTTACTTTAGTAACTTAGCAGACAATCTGGATGGCCATGATCTGTACAGCGTTATGTTTTGATACCTTCTTGACTTCCGACGTACATTAGCCTGCTAGCGTAAAGCACCACAGGTATACTGTAAACCTATCTTCAGTCACTGGGTGTTTATCAATACCAGGCACACAAAGAACGTTTTCTGTGGTTTGTTCTCCCAAAAACGAACTTGCAAGAACACGAGGATGCGGTGAATCATGGGATCGTTCTCATCTGATGAGGATGCAACTGACGCATCCTTTGACATTTAGGTGAGGCAAGAATGATATTCAGGGATTTTTACCGTCCTCCTGTTCTTATTATCGGAACTGTACTTCGGCAATGGAAAATGATGTCAAATTGGCATGTGAGAACATCT
Source organism: Brienomyrus brachyistius (assembly GCF_023856365.1). Lineage (NCBI taxonomy): Eukaryota > Metazoa > Chordata > Actinopteri > Osteoglossiformes > Mormyridae > Brienomyrus > Brienomyrus brachyistius. The sequence goes on from NC_064555.1 coordinate 196,591, forward strand.
GCATGGTCAAGTGTACATATTGATAAACTCCCACTTGTTACCTGACACCCGTTTAAGCCAAAACAGGCTAATCCGAGTCTCGAATAGGCCCGTGAGCCTGGGACTGCAGCAACACTGGCCCCAACCCGCCCCCAACCCGCCCTTACTCACCTCCCCATTTATGCTCTCCGTGGCCATGCAGAGCCCCCCCCCACGGCCGCTCAGGCCATCCACACGGGGGGCCTCCATCCTGCAGCTGCACAGGGGCAGCTCTTCCAGGCGCTCCGTGTCCCCGGCCTCGCTGTCCTCTGCTGGTCGGGGTGGGAACAGCACACATTAGGGCTATTCACAGGCACATATCTGAGCACTACAAAGCACAGAAGCAGATGCTCTGACTCTACCCAAAACAGTTTTATCTACCAGTTAAGGTTATCAACAGCACATAGGGGCACATGGGGGGAGAAGATTTAACCTTGGTGGGGAGATAGTGTCAAGCTGTCGGCAGCGGAGATGTCCAGGGAGCCCAGGGGAACCTCCGTGTATTCACTAGAGACTCCAGCAGGTGGCGCTGCAGCTGGAGCAGAGGCTGATATGGACAATGGGGAGGAAAAAGGCGATCAGTCACAGGCAGAGAAGAGACCTTCACCTCACACCCAGACAAGCTGCAGCCAATGGGATCAATAATCTGTCCCTTTCTTACCTTCCTCCATCTCCATCTCATCCTCTTGCTCCCTCAGTCTCTCTTTCCTTTTCCTTCGCCCTGGCCTGGTCCACGGAGACTCACCACCTTCTTTCCGCTTCCCTGTTTGCCTCTCAGATCCTGAGCTCTGCAGACAAACCACATTTGGCCGGTAAGCAGACCTGGACCGCACAGAGAGACAGGCACAGATGATGCCCAAGTGCCACGCCATGTGGGGCAGATGGCCTCCTTCCTTGGGTGCGGGGGCTCCTCCACACAGCAAAACAATACAGATGCAGAAAAGAAGCTTCCAGAACCAGCAGGACTAAGACACCACAGACCGGCAGCCAATATTATGCTGTACAACAGACACCTTCATCAGCCGTGTGCATAAACACGCCTGTGGTTCTGCAGACTGAGCCTCAGTGTCTGTGATCGGAAAGGTCACCAGGTCAAGCCAGGCTTTGGCAGAATATTCAAACCTCCATGGGCCCTTCAGTACGGCCCTTAACCCCCAGCTCCACGGGCAGTGATGGCTTAATGGTCAGTGAAGTGCACTTGTAATTGAAGGACTGCAGGTTCGAATCCCCGACCAGCAAGGTGCCACTGAGGTACCAAGCACTGCTCCCTGGGCGCTGAATTAGCTGCCCCCTGCTATGTCACATTGTCACATGGGTTAAATGCAGAGAACACAATTCAGTGTGACACCTCCTGAGTTATGCCCAGAACCACAAGCAGGCTGTGCATGAACCTCTCTCTCTTTGGGGAGTCAGGCTGGTTTGCGTAACTTCCTCCAGGTAATCAGCTCTGTAGAAGCACACAGTTTCCCTACACTGCACTAATCACTAGTGTTTTCTGGTTGGTGATTCCCACCCCCCAACATGAGAAATCCACTCACGCGATCAGACTCCACATCACCTTCGCTCAAACGGGCCTCGATCGCTCCATCTCCAGACTGTGATGGACAGAGAAAATGTGTCAGGGATGTTGGAGAGAGAGACAAACCACGTAAGAGTTAGGGGACCCAGCGCTTGACACTTACACAAAAATGTTCTGAGGGCAGAATGAAAAGTGACTGGTTCAGAGAGATAACCAATCAGATTGTAGAGGAGGTGGGTCCAAGCAACCAGAAGAGGAAGGATCAATCAATCAATCAGATGTCTTCTCTTTGAACCAATCATTTTTCCTTCTGCTCTCAGACCATATTTATCAAAGTCAAAGTCCCACAAGCGCACAGGACAGGGATCCTTGAATATGTAAAATGGGGGGGGGGGGTAACATTTTGTCAGGGGCCCCACAATTTCTAGGTACACCACAGGAAATTGTTGCATATCCGTCCACACTCATCTTTTGAATCAGCGATCTGGGACTAAATAAAAATATCTCCATCCTAAACCACAGAAAAAGACAGCTTCTTAGCACCACAAGCTCACTGAATGCCCATAAAGGAAACAGGCATCACCTTGCTATCAGAGTCCGCCCTCTCATTGTCTTGGTAGTTGTACATAATGCCATCCCCATCCCAGGGCACCAGCCAATCAGCTTGCTGCCCTGTCACTGGCCCCACCTTTGCCGGTACAGGGGGAGTGTCCACCACCTGGAATATGGGGACATAAAAATGTCCAGGTCATATCTGTGCAACCAACTCACCATTTAAGTTTCTCAGATTATTAAAATCTGCAGGGAACATTTTATTCAAAAATTTTTATTTTGAAAAGCTAAGAAAACATAAGCTAAGAAAAACGTGTGTGGTACATTAAAATCTTCAGATGTGACTTAATTCTCATTTCTTATGACTAAGACATACAGCAAAGACCACAGGGTTAAAATTTCAAATTTTTAACATATTTTAAGCTGCAAAAAAAGAACAAAAAATTGCCAAAAGCTGCCACGCTATCGTTAACTCTCCACGACATCCCCCACCCGGCCTCAGACGCCCCCCTCCAGTCACCTCAACCGCTGCCTCAGCACCGTTTTCTGCCCTCTTGGTGGGCAGCACCTGGGAGTCCGAATTGGGGCCCACTTTACGTTTCTTCACTGATGAAAACAAACAAGTGTCACAGACCTGCACCATTCCGTTCTCTCTGGGTCCGGCCTGCTAGTGCCTCTCACAGGTACATCACCTGCGCGGCTCACACCTCTCAGGCAGAAGACAGGGTTGAAACCAAACCAAAGCATAGCAAGTTTACGATCACATTTAAACAGTTCCAAAGCCGTTTAACCGTCCCGACCTGCATCAGCCTCCGGGGCGGCACTGCAGTTAGGGTCCACTGGCTTAGCTGGCACCAAGGGTGACTCCAAACACCTCCCCTGGAAGTGAAGGGAACGCTGGTAGGACCGCAGCTTAGATGGACTTCAGAACTAACCTGACTAGAACAGTAAAGAACTGATGCTTCACAATTAACACTCATTCGCACTGCACTACTTCTGTTATCCGCAGTGCTTAAATGCACTGTATTATTTGGACTGTGTCATTGCTGTTGTGAAGCATTGTGTACTTATTAATCAATTTTCATTTTAATTCTTTTATTTTCACTTATCTCTTTAGTAATTCTCCACAATCAAAAATATCATTCAGTGTTTGTCCCACAATTGTTCCTCATTCTAGCTCTATACTCTTCCACAAGAATGCAATTTCATTTCACATGAAAAAACAAAGTGACTTGACTTGACATAACCAAAACTGACAAACTCACCTGTGCCGGGGGCGGTCTGTTCATTGTTTTACGGGCCCGGTGGATTTTGGGCTGGGGGGCCGCACATATGACCAAGGAGCCAGGAGACGACGTCGGGAACGGGGGAGGGACAGGTTTACTGGCTGGACCAGAGAGACTCATCTTCGCTCTGCCGGGTGACGAGGACAGCGGGGGCAGCAAGGCGGAGGAGGGAGGAAGCGTCTTGGCTGCGTGGCCTGCGAGAGGTATCAGCAAAACACAGAGGTGCATGACGGGGTCACTGTTTAGGAACTGACACACTGCATAGGACAGCATGCAGAAACTCACAGACATACCTGTCAGACCTTTACCCGATGCTGTGGCGGAGGCTCCAGATTTGCCCTCCTCCTCATCCTCCTTCGCTCCCTCTTTCTCCGCCTCCTTCTGTGACAACAAGCCACCCATGGGCTTCGTCTCCGCGGGAACCGCTGCTGTACCATACAGCTCACCTAGATGACACAAACTGTGAGCTTTGACCGTCATAAGCATGCTTGTCATCAATACTGAATGAATCACAATCAGGATCCATTCTCACTGCATTATAACATTATTTTTTCACTAACCCCCCCCCCAGCAGGCTCAGCTGCCAGAGAACACAAATATGACATTAGGACAAATGTGTTAAGAGTGAAAGAGTTAACATGCTAACTGGGGACCCTAACCTTTGCCATGCTATGGATTAGTGCCCATTATGAATTATAACACTCATTCACCAGAATGAGTGATCACCCAAAATATATAATGGTGCATTAAACCAGGATTGTTTCTTATTAATACTGATTAATATTTGAAGAAACGATGGCATAGTACAGGGTTTCTCAACCCAGTCCCCAGGGACCACCTGACGGTCCACAGTATTTGCTCTCTTCCAATTGCCAGTGAATTGGGAGAAAGCAAAAACGTGGACCGTCTGGTGGTCCCCGAGGACTGGGTTGAGAAACCCTGGGATAGGAGATGGGTTTTTAACAATCCGCATTGACAACATACTGGAGTTTTATGTTCCTTCAAAAAATGTCTCAAGACCGATGTTTTCCTGGAAGACCTGAACTAGCACATCCAACCACTGACCTGCTGTCTTCATCTGCTATCCCTTAGGTAAAGATGTGGACATTTCAGGTCCAGAAAGTAAGAATCCACATCAAGATTTTGCTTCAACCAACCAGTTGAGCATAAACAGACACAGTCTCAGAGTACTCAACTGGTTGGTTGAAACAAAGTCTTAATCTGGATTTTTACTATCTGGACCTGAAATGTCCACCTCTGCTTAGGTAGGGTCTCATTAATACCGGATACTTGTATGCTTCAATACCAACTTGCACCTCTTACTGGTCACTCTTTGGAAGCTCAGCCTAGCTGCACTTATACCTAATCGGTTCCTTGATAGCTATATGTTTGTGATGTACTATCCACCTCCTATTTATGTCCCTTTATGTTTTAATGTTGTGTCAGATGAGAATTTAAATAGGCCATGGATCCTTGCCTGCAGTTGTCTGTAGTGTCGGTGTCACATTCGGATCTGGCTCTGCTACCTTGTCTTCAGATGGTACCTTGTCTTTCAGGGGGCCCTGGAAGAAGGTGGTGCTATATGTCAGGCACAGTGACATAGCGATTAAAGCTCACAGGCAAAAGTGGCCACAAGGTGAAAGAAAACACTCCCGTGGTTTGTCAATGGATAAGGTAAGCACTGCCCGTCACTGAATAAACCCTTATTAGGGAGTATGTGAGGAAAACTGAGATCGGTACGGCAGTCAAAACCCCAAATTCTAACCAAGACTCACTTCACCGATTTAGAAAATCGTTTAAAACACAAAGTTAGCTTAATAAGATAATACTGACCACCAGACACTGGCACAGTTGTACATAAACCGTTTGCTAATACAGTAAAACCTCAGATTGCGAGCATAATTCGTTCCGGAAACGTGCTTGTAATCCAAAGCACTCGTATATCAAAGCAAATTTTTCCATAAGAAATAATGGAAACTCAGATGATTCGTTCCACAACCCAGCAATATTTATATAAAAAAATGGTTTATATGAAAACTAAAAAAAAAAAAAAAAATTAACCTGCACTTTACCTTTGAAAATCTGTCAATCTGTCGTGGCTGCTGTGAGGGAGACGAGAGAGAGGAGCGGAGGAGGGTTAATTCATATAACTAACGGAATCCTTTTCTTTTTGTGTGACTTTAATAAGGAACCTATCTAATGATTGTTGCTTTTGCCTCCTTTTGAGGATTTTGCGAAAATGTGACATTGCATTGTCATTAAACAAATTCATCGCTTGCACTGCTACAGCTTTATTCGGGTGGTGCTTTTTTACAAAAATTTGCACTCTTTCCTACATTTTACACATTTCCCTAATTTCATTTGAAGTGAGGGATTCCTCCATATTGTTCTCCACCTCCTCAGACGAGATCTCCTCAATAACCTCTTGCTGTTGCTCACGATGCAGATCCATCAGTTCCTCGGTGGTCAGCTCCTGGCCATGTTCCTCCACCAGCTCTTGAATATCTTCCTCATTCACCTCCAGTCCCAAGGTCTTCCCCAAAGATACAATCTCATTGACAACTGGTGGTTCCTGTTCAAGAGCAAACCCCTCAAAGTCATGTCCAAGAACGCAATCAGACCACAATTTTCTCCAAGCAGAATTGAGGGTTCTCTTGGTGACCCCATCCCAGGCTTTATCGATGATCTTGAGGCAGTTCACGATATGGAAATGATTTTTCCAAAACTCTCGGAGGGTAAGGTTTGTTCCTTCGGTCACATCAAAGCATCGCTGAAATAGTGCTTTGGTGTAAAGCTTTTTAAAGTTCGAAATGACCTGCTGATCCATGGGCTGGAGTAGTGGAGCGGTGTTGGGAGGAAGAAATTTGACCTTAATGAACTCAAATTCCTCCAGTAAGTCCTGCTCAAGGCATGGAGGATGAGCAGGAGCATTATCCAAAACTAGCAAGACTTTGAGTGGCAGATTCTTTTCTAAAAGGTATTTCTTCACTGCAGGACCGAAGACCTCGTTGATCCACTCAACAAACAAGATACGAGTGACCCAAGCCTTGCTGTTGGACCTCCACATAACATTTAACTGGCTCTTCTGCACCCTGCATTTCTTGAAGGCTCGTGGATTCTCTGAATGATACACAAGCAGGGGCTTGACTTTGAAATCCCCACTTGCATTAGCACACAACAAGAGGGTGAGACGGTCTTTCATGGGCTTGTGACCGGGCATCGCATTCTCTTCTGCCGTAATGTAGGTCCTCTTCGGCATCTTTTTCCAAAAAAGCCCCGTCTCATCGCAGTTAAAAACTTGCTGTGGCAGGTAGCATTCAGAAACCATGAGCTTCTGGAACTCAGCAGCGAACTCCTCAGATGCCTTAGCGTCTGAAATTGCAGCCTCCCGGTGCCTCAAAACACTATGGATGCCACTTCTCTTCTTAAAGTTATCAAACCATCCCCTGCTTGCCTTGAAGCCTTCGTTTTCTGTTGACGTACCTGGAACTTTACTTACGAGGTCGGTGTACAAGGTCTTTGCCTTCTTGCAGATAAAGTTCTCGGTCACAATATCACCTGCTAGTTGCTTCTCATTTATCCACACAAGAAGCAACTTTTCTACATCTTCCAGAATATGTGGCCGTTGCTTTGATACTCTCGTGACTCCTTTTGCTGCATCTAGGCCCCTTATTTCTTCTTTTTTCTTTAATATTGTGCAAATCGTTGACGTAGATTTGTTATAAAATCTTGCAATGTCGGCCACTCGCATACGTCGTTCGTGCTTCTCGATGATTTCCTTCTTAACTTCCACCGTAATCATCTCCTTCTTCTTACCACCTTCCTTTTCAGCCTTTTTCTTGATGGGGGCCATATTTCCAGTACAGTTACGAAAGAAAAGTCATTACACTTAGATACTAATTAAATTGACAGGACTATCGGCTCAGATCACGTGACGCTCGGCACACGAAGCGTATACGTAATACTCGTATTGCAAGACCTCGGTCGTTTATCAAGTTAAAATTTATTACAAATTTTTGGTCGTCTTGCAAAACACTCACAAACCAAATTACTCGCAATCCAAGGTTTTACTGTACAGTGATATCCATGCGCAAGTTAATTCCGGCAGTGCATTTACAGTCTGCTGGACCAAAAATGATCGTTGCTGTCAAATCTTATTCATAAATGTAGCAAGCAATACCACCAAATAACTAGAAAAATACCATTTGGATGAAGGGCAGCGCAGGGTTTTTGTGATTTACTGTCACAAAAAAATGTTGTATTATCAAAATGAACGCATACAAAACTGTACCAGGAAAAAAGCGCATGCCGGAATTATTAGCTAAATGGGAAAACTGCTGCCAGACAAAAGGAGAATGACGTTGTGTTAAAGACATCCACAGGACAAGCGCATCAACACCAGGAAAGTCAAGTGTGAAGCTAGCTAGGCACCAAGCAGCACCGCAATTCAAAGTACCTAGCTAGCTAATTAGCCAAAAATCCATTAACGGGCTAGCTGTCACAGCCCACCTCGGAACGGTTCTAAAGCACTGCAAAAAGAAAGTGCACGGAAGGTTGCTGAAGCAAACAGGCGCAACAGTAAGGTAAAACGTGTGCGCGCTTTTTATTCATTATAGCCCCTACCTCGCCAGAGCGCTCATCCGCCGACATGATCTCTCGAGCCTCAGTGGGATAATCGGCTGTTACAGGCATGACGTATGTGCGTCGACGTTCTTTCCGCGCCCCTCATGACGCTGATTGGCTGCGGCTTCTAGAGCATGAGTATGACGTCAAGCACCCATTCCTACCACATGATGATGGGTGTCCATTAAAATAATACATATACTATAATAAGTATTACCGAAAGTGTTGCAAATAAGTACCTATCGGAGATAAATATTTTTTCGTACTGTAAAATTAGCCCTTTTCTGGTGTAATTGTTGTAACGATGAGCCTATTTTAAGCATCGGTAAATGTCACGGTATATAACACCTACGGCTGTGTGTTGAATCAAGTTTTCTGTGAGCCAATTGAATGTAACAGAAACAAGAGGCTATTGTGTCGTTGAGGAGTAAAGGCATTATCCTTCTAAAAGTATTCATGCAATGCCGGATGAACTTGGAACGTTTCCCGTGAAGCGCAGTGTACATCCTGGATGCCAATTCATACAGGCTAGGGGCAAGTTGCTCAAACCACAGCTCTTTGGTTTAAGAAGGCGGAATCTACAAACTCTTTACAGTGGTGGAGCATGTTAGGGCTTGGAAGTGAACCCATAGATTTCCATAAAAATATTTTTATTTTTCTCCATAGTGCACACAGAACGCTTATGTATATTCTAAATATTCTAAAGCAGATATTGTATATTTTACCTAACGGTGAAAGAATAGCATGCAACATCATGAGCCTTATTCACAACATGCGCATTGAATGAAAAGTATCTCAAAGTATTAGGATTTCAAAAACGTCATTGTATACGATCCCCTATAATTTATTTCGCCGTGTTGAACAAGCAGGGCGTGTGTATTAGCTGAGTACGGAGCGAACAGGGAAAGTTGCTGATCTCGGCCGAGCGTGGCCGTGAATGCGGGCGCCTTCCCCTTTAAGATGTGACCAGCTAGCGCAGTTCGCGGAGGAAGTATCCGTACAAACCAGCGAAAACTGGACCGAAGGAGAACATAAATAAAGCCTTTCGGTACCCACGTTTACTCACAACGATGCGTGCATATTCCAATTAGCCGTTTTTGGGGAAGCCACTTTTAATAAAACTCGATTAATCGGAAAGGGGGATACTAATGGCTAGCCTGTGCTAGCCACCGACTCACGAAAAGTAACATTTGCCCCTCCGTGTGTAGCGTGTATCCGGTCAGCACTAAAACTGTTCGCCGAGTAAAGATTGTGAGTATTATGCACAATAACTGTTACTGATGTTTAGCTGCTTTATGATATAGCAGGATAAACTTAGGTCGGTAGATACAAGCGGTGGGATTGCATTTGTCGGCCGGGTCTCCAGATCGGTAGCTATTTCCCCTGTGGAGGCGTACAATATCGAAGAATAAAACGTCGTCGAGACAACACAGATTTGTGAAGGTAGGTAGGAATCCGCCCAGAAGTACAGTAACTAATTATCTTCCGTGTTGACATGCGTGCAGTTTGGCAATGGTCTGACCGGAGCTGCCCGTTTTCCAGCAGCCAACATTTAATAATGCAGATACCGTGACCGTCTTTGTGTCTGAAGACGTGACGACCGGGGCCACCTGTACAATTCAGATTAAAACATTTTGCGCTTTTCTCCGTCGTTTTTTAGCTCGCTGCAATCTGACCCAAAGTGATGAATGCTGAAATTGTAATGAATTTGATCCAAAGTGACGAATGATGAATTTCTGCTCTATGAGTAATAGATAAATGTTACTCTAAAACTTTTACAATGCAAGATACAGTCAGTCTTATAATAAACCTGACGCTGTAATTTTTGTCGTTTTGGTCAAGAACAGCTCCCACTCTTGCAGTACTGATGTCAACAACCAGAAAGTCACGAGTTCTGGGATACCTACAATGAAATGTAGTAAATTTACGGACAATGCTTATAATAACATCTATATTGACTGAGTGCTGTTTTCGTTATTTGTATTAAAATAAATTTCCCATACGGTTAAAGTAATGACGGCAATAATTAGAGCAGAACTTGAATAATCCCTTTTCCCTTGCAGCTGCAAAGTAGCATGGAATTGCTGTGTTTTCGGTTACCCGGGCACGGCGATGCCACCCTGCAAAATATGAACTCCCTGCGCACGCGACAGCATTTCTGTGACATCACCATAGTGGCGAGCGACCAGCAGACGTTCAGGGGTCACAAAGTAGTGCTGGCTGCGTGCTCCCCCTTTCTGAGGGACCAGTTTTTGCTGAACCCTTCATCTGAATTGCAGGTACATCAAGGGACATACGGACGCCGTCATGACAAAACGAGCAACTGAAAACCTTCAATGTTAGCAGAAATGATTTGAAATATTGTGTAAATTCCAGAATGATAGCTTGTAAACAATAATATGCAACTGTGTCGTGTGTGTTATTTATGTTAATGAAAATATTGAACTATGTAAGATATATTAATTGTTCATACACAGATTTAATGGATAAATTAGATCTATAAGAGAACTAACAGTGGACCATTTAAACAACAAGACTATTGCATGCAGCACATTACTCGACATTTATGACCCAGTTTAAAAATATTGATATCTGGATTGATTGGAGTTGCTCAGTAAAACTTTTTAGTATCAGGTCCCTGGTTATGTGTTTGCTGTCATGATGCTTCTCGTCCACCAGGTGTCAGTGCTGCACAGTGCCAGCGTAGTGTGTCAGCTGCTTCAGTCATGCTATACCGGTATACTGCAGTTCAGCACCAAAGAAATCGTCAACTACTTAACAGCTGCAAGCTACCTGCAGATGGAGAACGTGGTAGAGAAGTGCCGAGGAGCCCTGAGCCAGTATCTGCAGCCCAGGACCCCCAGTCCTTCTGGGGTTAGTCAAGTTTCATGCTGTGTCCTGTACCAGTTTTTGCTGACACACGTACAGAACATATCTGGTTTAAGCATAGCTGGGCCAAACACTGGTGTACTTCATGATATATCTATAGTCATCTAAATTATGTACTAGTTATTAAGTGCCTGAGAACTTTTTTGTTCACTTTTATTAATTTTTGTTTACTACTAGTATACCCATATTTATTTCTATTTCTCAGACCATAAAACTAGAGGAGAATCAGGCTTTGCCAGATTTCGAAAGTGGCCGACATTCTATGCGCTCCAGATCGCCACCCGCTGGCCAGTCGGGGTCAATGCAGCTTTCTAGCCGCAGAAGCTCCCAGGCCTGTGCTGACGCACACATTCAGACCGGCTCGTGCAAGGATGACACACTTGATGAGAGTGTTTCTGTGCTCAAGGTAGATCTATGTGTGTGTGTTTGCACACATTTGTTTTGGCTTGGTCTGTCATATTAAGCATAGCTTGTGAATTTGCATATAAAAATAAACCAAAAACATCCTTACATTCTCCAGTGTTGTACAGAATAGATATTGTGGTATTTTGTCAGATTTTAAATAATGTAGATCAGGATATAGATACATACATACAAACATACATACATACGGCATTGATCCAGTAGGTTACACATACAAAAGACCACAATGCAAAATAATAATAAAAAGAAGAATAGACAATTATAAGACTAACAATAGTAACAGTAATTAAGGACAATAATAATGATGAAAGTGCAATGTGCAAGGTGATGTGCAAGAAAGATAAATTGTTGCATGCTGTAAATAGTATAATACAATAATACTATAAATACTATAATTCTTCATTGTATTAAGCTAGTGCTAGTGAATCTTCAGTAGTAAATGGAGTTTAAATAGTTTGTCGTTTTTTAAGCGTCTTGCAAACATAAAATCTTCCTCTCTACTTTGTCCCACTGCAGGTAAAACCATCGGGTCCCACAGAGGAGTTTCATGAAGAGGAGGAAAGGGAGGACTATGAAGTATTTCAGGTCTGCATAGAGGAGGACGAAGAGGGAGATGAGGAGAAGCGCAGGGAGGAAGACGATGACGGCGTAGTGTCGCTGGACAACCATTTCCAAGAAACGGTTAGAGGGAAAACTGGTGATGAGGGTGAAGAGGAGATAGCAGAACATGTGGTTGGAAGAATGGAAAGAGAGGGGTACAGAATTTGGAGGAGAAGGCATGGGGAACAGAGGGGTGGTAGGGCAAGAGGGCTTCGCCACAAAAGGCGCAACACCAGCCGCGAAATGGGCTTTTCAGGACCGCATTACCCCGACAACTGGCATATACCAACACCGGATGAGATAATGGGCAGCTTTGGACTGGTCCATTCTGATTTTAACCAAGGGGGGATTAAATCTGCATCAGTGGGGTACATCTCCAGCTGTGACCTGGGGCAAAGTGGAACGGAACAGCTTACGCAGGTTCCATATGGGATCAGTGATGTCCAGGGAGAATCTGTGGTCGAAGAGCAAGGTTTAGGGGACTCACCAGCTCATTTTAGACTTGAGGAAAGCGGCAGAGGTCAGGCCATGGGGCTGACGTCGGCACGGGAAGAGTCCGAGTCTGTGGCAGTGGTGGGGTCCACCTCTTCCAGCGGGGGCCCTATTTCCTGCGACCCCTGCGGACTCACGTTTCCCTCAGCGGAGTCCCTTACCCTGCACGCCCGCTCCGTCCACCCCCTCTTTGTCTGCCCACGCTGTGGCAAGCAGTTCAACCACGCCAGTAACCTCAACAGGCACATGGCCATCCACCGGGGCACCAAATCGCACCGCTGCCACCTGTGCCACAAGACCTTCACACAGAAGTCAACGCTGTGCGACCACATGAACCTGCACAGCGGCGAGCGGCCGCACCGCTGCTCCTACTGCCACGTGCGCTTCGCCCACAAACCTGCCCTGCGACGCCATCTAAAGGAGCAACACGGAAAGACCACTGCCCAGAATTGTATGGAGGCCCAGAGGGAGAGGGACAGGGAGAGAGATGAAGGGGGGGTCTGACAGAGGGGTTGTTTCTGGTTCATTCTCTTGCTGGGTGCTCGCTTTAAAGCTCTGATATGGCGAGATTGGACTTCTGAGGAGGGCTGTGAGCGAAGCAACAATATGGAGAATTCGGATTGAAAAGGGGGCTTTTGGTGAGGAAAGGAGCTGAAGGGGTAGAGAAAGAGGACATGCTTTGGTCCTGTTACTCCTCCTGCGATTAGAAGGGATATTTCTAGTATGACTTCTTTAGATCAGAGATAATTATTTAGTTCCATTGGTCTTGATGGTGTTCTTTCACAATCAGGCCAAACTCAGTGCCCGGGTGCCATTTGTGCAAGAATCTCAGCTGGGTTGGGAACAGACAGAAGTTCAACCCACATTCGAACTTTGCTTGTGGAGAACCGATCTGTTTCAACTCCAGGACATTATCCGATAGTACAGCGGTGTCCAGTCCAGAAAGACTGTTGGGAGTGTGTGTTTATGCTGCAACTCCCTAATTAGATTAGTAATTGGAGGACTGATTGGCTGAAGAGTCCTAACACCTGGCGTGAACAGCTGAGCTAAAGGTTACGGATAAGATTGCCCACCCTGAGATAGTAGAACCTGTGATGTTGGCCAAAGGTTGTAGATGGTTCCTGTTTGCCTTTTTATCTGTGATGTACAGTTAGGGGCTGGTTTTTAAGAAGGTTTAATGCCGTTGTTTTAGTTTAGGTAAAGCACGTTAAAAATGTTACAGTGTGTCACTTCTGTAATCAGTAACCTTAACAGAATTTGGTAAAATGAACACTGAAAAGTACATGGAGTAATCTACTGTAAAATTACTGTTACCTTCGTGTCCTGTTTCCCCAGTACAGTTTGTCCATGTTTCATTGTTACTAAAATGATCATATTCATGTTTGAAACATCTACAGGTCATTTCTCTTGTTGTTGCAAACAGCTATATTTTTCATGTCTAATATGAACATTAAAACAATTTTGTTTTTTACATAGTGTGATGTGTATGAATTAATAGGGGAAAAGCATGGCACTGTGTCCATTTATCTATATAATGCCTGGCACAATATTTATGTGTGGAATTATTACCAGCATCCACATTTAAATGAGAGAAGAATAACATACCAGGGCCCTTCCCATCAAAAATGATTCACTTTATGTCTGTACTGATAAACCAAATATGTGAAAATTGGGGAAAGGAAATGGCAGATTCTGTCCCTAGGAAAAAAGGAGAGATAGGGAGAGAGCACTCCACCTGATTTCACAGCCTAAATAATGTGACTCCCTGAACAATGGATGAAGGGACAGAGGACAGCCTAATAACCTAGTGGATTTATAATCTGAAGAATTAGGGTTTAAATAATGTAGGAGCCTTGTGGCATACTAATGAAGAGAAAAGGTCAGGTTTGGGATGATTTGTTTTCAGTTTATTGACTTTGCCATAAAGGGGAAAATGGAATATAACATAAAATAAAATAAAGTATAATACAGGAGGCTGGCACTTTAGTATGAAAGAACAAAATTAACTGGGATATAGTTATGAGGCCAGGATGTTGGTAACTAGGGGGAAGGGTGAAAATGTGTGATGGGGGACGGAACTGAATTTCCTTAATTGTTTATTCGTCAATTTCAGTGTGATATTACAATGTGAATATAAGCACCAAAGTCCTTCATAAACATTATCTTTATTATCCTTTTGCAAAACCAATCCATGGTCGCACATAAAAAAAGATTCTACAGACAAAATATTTCCTCCCAAGTGTCTCAAAAGATCCACCTGATACAGAGAAGAACGTGGCTTCATGGAACTGAACAAAAATTTGACTAGAAATAAGACAAGCAGCTACAGGTCCGAAATACGGCAACACCGGACCTACTTTACAAGCACTATTGTGAGACGTCAGCTCTGGACTGGAGTCGTCTGTTGGCACCTCAGAGAAAGTCTTCGCTGTACACAACCTGATTTCGCTTGTCCCTGTACGAGCCCTTTGCACTGTTCTGGACAGCTGGAGGGCATAAGAAGGAAGGATGACCTCAGACACTGCATGCAGCATTAGTAGGTAAATGTGCATTTTATAAACACTGAGCACGCGGACAACACGGGCTTTCTGCGGCGGGTACCTAGAGATGCCCAGGGTGACTTTCCCGTGGCAGCCTCAAGCATGGGCTGCTTCCGGGCGATGCTGACTTTGATCGAGGTGTCGCCCACGGTGGTGCCGTTCAGCTGACATGGGAAGGGAGAGAGAGGAAGGTGAAGTGTGGACGGGGTCTTGGGGTCAGTGGGCGGGGCATTGGGATGAGTGATACTGACCTCGGCGACAGCCTGGTCTGCTGCCTCCATCTTTTCAAACGTAATGAATGCGCAGCTGGAAAGGAACAGCGGTTGAGGCATGGAAGAGGCTAAGAAACCAGAAGCAGAATCATGATATACGTTCCTGGCTAAACATCACTATATATTGCCAAGATGGAGATGACTCCGTAGCCTTCAGGGACGTGGTATATGGCATATATACCCTGGTATATATACCCTGACCTAGACCATGGATGCTCCCCGTCCGATGAGGTTCTGTCCAGGCACTGTGCTGCTTTTGCAGATGACTGGTTTCCATCAGGTGGCATGGTGGTGCAGTGGTTAGCACTGTTGCCTCACACCTCTGGGACCCGGGTTTGAGTCTCCGCCTGGGTTACACGTGTGTGGAGTTTGCATGTTCTCCCCATGTCGTCGTGGGGTTTCCTCCGGGTACTCCGGTTTACATGTGTGTGGAGTTTGCATGTTCTCCCCATGTCGTCGTGGGGTTTCCTCCGGGTACTCCGGTTTACATGTGTGTGGAGTTTGCATGTTCTCCCCATGTCGTCGTGGGGTTTCCTCCGGGTACTCCGGTTTACATGTGTGTGGAGTTTGCATGTTCTCCCCATGTCGTCGTGGGGTTTCCTCCGGGTACTCCGGTTTCCCCCCACAGTCCAAAAACATGCTGAGGCTAATTGGAGTTGCTAAATTGCCCATAATGGTGCATGTGTGAGTGAATGGTGTGTGAGTGTGCCCTGCGATGGGCTGGCCCCCCATCCTGGGTTGTTCCCTGCCTCATGCCCATTGCTTCCGGGATAGGCTCCGGACCCCCTGTGACCCAGTAGGATAAGCAGTTTGGAAAATGGATGGATGGATGGATGGTTTGCATCATACTTGCGGGGGGAGTCCATGGACAGGTCGATGATGTTGCCATGCTCCGAGAAGGCAGTCCGCAGGCTGTCCTCCACCAGGCCAGCACCGTACACATAGACTGTGTTCCCCTTCCTCACGCCTCTCCGCTCTGGGTACGAGTCTGACCCTGGTCACGAAAAAAAGCACATTTTTTGCTATTTGCTTTGAGGCTACATAGTCTGGCAAACAAACAGTAGTAAGACAGTAATGAAAGCGAGGGAACAACTCACGCCGAAAGGGAGCTTCCCTGTCCCTGTCTCTATCCCTGTCTCTGTCCCGGTCACGGTCCCGCTCTCGGTCCCTGTCTCTGCTTCTGTCTCTGTCTCGGTCACGGTCCCTGCCCCGGTCACGATCTCTGTCTCGATCGCGATCACGTTCACGATCGCGGTCCTTCTCCCTGTCCCGGTCCATCTCCCGATCGCGGTCCTTCTCCCTGTCCCGGTCCATCTCCCGATCGCGGTCTCTCTCAGCCTCACGGCTTGAGAAAGACGAGCTGCCTCCATCTTCTTCGTCACGGGAACGATCAGCGGAGGTGACGAAGCTACGGGGAGACAACGTTAGCCAAGTAAGCACAGGAATACAACACACACACACACATTAAGGCACCCATTCCTTTGCCTTGTTTTTAGTGTCTGCTTACCTCTCATAGAGGGATTTTCTGTGGCTTCGTTTTCCAGACTGGAGATAAAAGCCCAGGCAGAAGAGGTGAGTGTTAGCAAAACAGACAGTCTGTCTGCCCCCACAACTACCCAACTCCTTGTCCTGAAGACCACTGTGAGTAAGTAGACAGGTTAACCCAGCAATTACTTCCTGGTACGAATTTTACTTGGGGCGCTGACCAGCATTAAAGTCTCATTTACAAATCCTGAAATACTACACTAGCTTTCCCTACGAGGGGGTACCTCTGGTAGCTCCTCATCTGTGGAGACACTTCTTTGAAAAGGGAGGAAGGCTGGGGCAGGGCCTTTCTCTGGATCCTGTGAACAACGAACAAGAACCAGGCATCACATTCCCCTAAATAAGTGTATGTATTTCAGTTGCCAGAAAGGTAATTTAAAGGCATAACGATCGGTTTGTCGCTGTGCGACACGCGTTACCTTCAGCTTTCCCTCGAGTGTACGTGAACGTTTAAAGCCAGAGTTCTTATTCTCTGACTTGATGGCACTTATGGCCCCAGACTTGATTAGCATCTTGGCTTGTTCTGTGGCCGTTGCAGTGTCCAGCACAGGCTGGTCAGACAGGGCTGAGGGGGCGGAGACAGAGACGTACATATGAAGTAGAAATCAGGTCAGTGGCTTCAGATATTGACTTCAAAACCAGGCCTAGACACTGATTTTCCACCCCTGAACAATATCACTTTTGCATTTCTTGTTCAGAAGTTATTTTTTTACTGAAAGACAGTCAGCTTGATCAACAGAAACAACAATCTGCAAGCTGCTAGTAGTACTACTAGCGGTACTGAAGAAGCTCACTGATATTAGATTGGTGAGGTATCTGTGAAGTGTTTTTGATGGATGTAAGGACACCACAAAAATCATCTGGAGGACCACACAATGAAAACGGAGGAATTGATAAAAGCTGACAGAAGAGAGAAAATGCAATAGAGTTGGGGAGAGAGAGAAAGAGAAAGAGGGCGCGAGAGAGAGTGCAAGAGAGTTAGCGAGAGAGAGAGAGAGAGAGAGAGCACTAGAGAGTGAGAGGGTGCGAGGGAGAGCACGAGAGAGAGAGAGAGAGAGAGAGAGAGAGAGAGAGAGAGAGAGAGCGCTACAGGATGCTGACGAGCAAAGCGAAGCAGCAGACAGGGTACGGAGGGTGCTGGTGTCTTACTGCGCTTGAGCCCTCCCTGGCTTGCCTGGCTGGTGGAGCTTTGCTTCTTCAAAGCCAAAAGAGCTTTTTTCTAAAGAGATAAAAAATAACAGAGGGGACGACAACAACATGACTAATTTACTATTATTATCATTTCATCATAGATGCTTTTGTGCTAAAGTAAAAGGGGAAAAACAAAGTAAAACTGAGCTGGAAAGAATAAAAAGCTAAATGTTAATGACATCACAGTTTTAGAAAGTTATATAATGCATTGCTTATACTCACTTTATTACATTCCTGAAATATATATAAGGACAATTAAGTGACTTGTGAAAGACAATTATTTGCACTGACATAGTAAGTTGTGTATGAAGGACCCATTACTGAACAGCTTTGTGCGAGATATCATGACAAGTGATGAACTAGATGAGAGATCAGACCTTTTTCTTCAGTTTGGCATACTTCTTCTGCAGAGCTTCCTCTTCTTCTGTCAAGGAACTGGGAAACACAACCATGTTGCCCTAGTGGAAAAAAAATACATTTAAAAACATCGTCTTGGACACATGGAAACACATTCGCCTACAGATTTCAAAACTGGCAGGTTAAAAACTAATTTTAACAACTACCGATGTATGCACCAAGCACAACAACGAATAGGCTACACTTCTATCGTTCGTGAACAAATTCTGCTTTTAATTGAAGGGAAATGATCGTTGATTTTGTTCACCATACACTTTCGCCACTCACTGGTCTAATAAAATACATGTGTGTATGGAAGAGTAATACTACTATTAACATCAAATATAATCAATACAATTTCATTTAATTAACATTAATCTTTTCACAAGAGAACCCCCAGCAGCGAAAAATATTAAAAGGAAAGTGAACGAATCAGTGAACTCAGACGAATTGATTTACCGAAACAATCATTCCTGTCTCTAGCAATAATTTGCGATTTAATTAACATTAAAACATGGCATGGGAATTATTTTTATAGGATAAATTATTTCACTTGCACACGTTAGTCAAGCAGACATTACTTTCTTATTAGCCAACACCATCCGAAGCATCAGGACCACCCAATACCAAGCAGAAACCGCCACCTGGACACTTAGTGATATACACCTACATATACAAAAAAATCCCGTAAAAATCCAATTAGCGGAAACATCATTAGTTTCGGTTCCGTGGTAATTCATATACCTCTTTGATATTGAAATTTATTTACCTCAGACTTGCAGCAGCTCGCTACACTACCACAACACTGGCGCAGAATATGACGCGCACCCTGGGAGAGACTAAGTACAAAGAATGGAGGGGGGGAGTTGGATATTTCAGTTCTACTACAACAAAGACTTGTTACAATAAAACCAAGCCATATGTTAAAACATATTATATTCCATTTATTAAGGATAATCCCAATAAGTTAAACATCAGCTAACAAGTAAAAGACTATTTTCTATCCTCCCTCTCTTACTTGTACCCCTACTTCCGTCCATCGTTTCTTACTGCTTGCTGAGTTGTCGCTCTCACTTGTTTAACTCAGAAGAAGAGTAACTGAATTGAGTGATGGAAAAAACAGGTAACAATTCTTGTGATGTCGCTATATGGATATATAATTTATTTCTAGTGTTATGTACAATACCCTAAATACAAAGCCTCGGCCTGTTTTAGCTGTTGTGAATGACATACTAAAGTTACCACATATGCCAAAATTAAGAATAGCAGCGGTGGTCCCGATATATCTGTATAGCATGAAGTAATAATTGTTTTGTTGCAGTATGTATATATTTTAAACATGGTTGTTACGTATAGTTTAGAAAGTGTCATAATTTTGCATTTAAATTTATGGGTAGAGGATATGGGTACACTTTCGATTCAGTGTCTCTGGCTTGTCATGAATGCAGTGACAAGTGAGTATAAGGATCTGATTTACGGAATTTCCTGCGCCAAAAAGTATGTTTCTGCAATCTGTGTAATGGACCGTTATTCGGGCGGCACATTGCAGGATTATGTAAATACCTAGTAGCCCAGCAAATTACGAATTTTTAAATTAAATTTTATATGAAGGAATGGGCTTGGATTCAAAACATCACGATAACAGACATGTACCGAATATTCGAAATAGCAAAACTTTTCATCTACCAGTCGCTTTCTATGTTATATTAATACTATATTATATTAATATTATGATGATGACATTCTGTTGTATCATGCACTACAGCTACAAGATTCAAGTGCTCATAGACAAATGTGTCTTTTCTCGTTATAGAGATCAATGCAGCAGGTCCTGATGACCTTCCCCTCTCACTGCTGGAGATGGGCTGTTCGGGAAGGTTTGAACTGCTCTCAAACCCTGTACCGAAGAACCAACCCCTACCCCCACTGAGCACTGTGAGTATTTAACATGATCTTCATTTTAATGCCCCACCTGCTAGTTACACTTGCCTATATACAGCGCTCACAGAAAGTCTTGGAATGCTTGCTTAATTCTGTAAAGATCTTGCAAATGTATTGGTTGCTTAACAAAAATACAATGACAAGCAATATTTGACATATCTGCACATATCTTCCGCACAGACATTTTCAGAGGTGAATCTCATTCAGTTCTCTTCTTCCCATTTTGCTGTTAATTGCAGTTGTAGTCATTGACTGCCAAAACAATACTCATATTATTACTATAACACTCATATTTGGTGTTTTATGTTATTGCAAAGGTGTTACTAATTAAAGGAGACTGTTTGTCAATGAACTTTTAAACTCAGAACAGCTCTTTTTGAACTATAATGTGGGTTTCAATTTATTACTATTTGAAATGATGTTTTACTTAAAACTGCTGGTTGTTTCCAATGTGTAGTATTCGTAGACAAATAACTAAAGTGAGGATTTTTGTTACGAAATCAATATATCTGCAGTGTTTTTACTGAATTAAGCAAAGGTCCCAAGACTCTTAGTGAGCGCTGTGTATTCATTCTCTCTCCTCTTCATGCCAATAGCTGCCTCATGGCCTCCCTCCCATTGGCCCTGACCTTCGGACAGAGGTAGAAAGACGTTTCATGAGTGACCCGGAGTGGCTTCCTATACATAACACAGACTCTGCTTTCCAGAACTTCCTCAGGTAATACAGTCTGACTTTGGGTGTGTGCTATGGAAAACTAGGTGTGCCAGAGCTCAAGCACAAATAAATAATGTATACCGAAGATGAAAATCCAAAACGATTAAAAACACATATATATTATTTGTGTGCATGCTAACATTTTGGGAGGCATTTTTCTGTCCAACGTCTGTCTTTTTGCTGTCCCGTGTGAATTTTCTATTTCAATTAATATGCAAATAAGTATCATAATCCTCCTTTTGACTCTCAGGCTATTTCTGGGTCTCTCTTGCTGTCTGTCCCTATTTGCATATATCTAATGCCAGTGCATCATGGGTATATCCTCACAGTCTCCATGTGTGTTTTCAGGCTGATCCAAAGAAACCGGCAGGTTGACTCTCTGCTTCACTGCTCCCCCTCCCCTCTGCATTCCGGCCTGTCTGTTGTACGAGACCCAACCACAGGAGTGCTTCTTGACTTTAATGAGGTAGACACTTATACTGCCTTTTACTGCCTTTCACAGGTGTCTAATTATGGGCGGTCCTGGCTCAACTTTATCTAAAGCATGATTGTAACACATACAAGTCTACAGATTGCTTGTTATGATTTAGCTTCTGAAATTCCAACTTTATTTCGCAATACCAGAATACACATGACATGTCCACTTTTTTCTCTCATCCAGCTGCTGTTAGAGGATACCGGTTTGTCAGCAAAGAATTCTCTTTCACTTCTACGTGCCCCAGGCCCCCCCTCAGAGAGTCTGCGTGGGAGCAACACCAACTACCCTTTTCTGCCCGGTAGGTTTGCAGTGATTATATTACCCTCAATTCAAGTCAAATCACTGTACTGTTTCACAGACATGAAACAAAATTAGGATTTTTCAGAACGTTAGATAGCTAGAATTCAAGATAGGAAAATAAAAAATAACTTAAATAAAAACTATACAAGAACAATGACTCATTGCAGATAGTATAAGCAGACAGTGGTGCAAGATTGTTGCAAATGAAACAGAGCCTAAAAATGCAAAGCAAATCGAAGGCATCGTAATTAACACAGTTAATCTACAAATCTATGTAAGTGCTGAGGATGCGTCATCAGTTTGGATCTCTTCACCATGTAACTAAATGGTAGTTCTCATGCCATGTGACTTGGTAGTGCTGGTGGGAGCATGAGGGACACTGCGGGAATCATAACACAAAGGAAAGAATGGCTGACTGGTGTCTCTCGCTGACTCAGGGGGAATGGAGGAGCTGACCCTGGAACAGATCAAGAAGAAGTCAGAAAAACAGGAGGAAGTGGACTTTGAGAACGGTGGGAGTCTCTGACACAGAGATGGGGAAAGGAGACGGACGAAGAGCAACAGGGTTTGGTTATAGGGTTTAGCATTTAGCCTCAAAATATATACAGCTCTGGAAAAAATTAAGAGACCACTCGGTATATATTTTTTTTATCTGCATTGTTAAATCCTGGTTTAATTCTGTCTCTGCTGGCATAAGGTACACTGTGCGACAGGCTGCTTCCAGGCTCAAAGTTTCTAAGACAGCAGTACAGAAGAACAAAGTGAATCAGGAGACATTGGGAACGATCAGAAACCAGCCAATGTAGATGGCAGTAGTGATTTTCTAATACCAGAGATGACCGTCAACTTATCACATAAACCGGAGGATGACCTCAGGCAACCTTCATAAAAAATGGGAAACATTAAGTGGTGTGAAGTGCACTGCTAGGACAGGTTCGTAACAGGCTTCTAGAAGCAGGACTGCAGTCCCATAAAGCCCTTTATCAGTGAGAAGCAGGGAAGAGCCAGGCTGGAGTTTGCAAAAAAATATGTATATTTTACACAGATGCATTTTCATAAACTGAGAAATAAGTGAAACTAAAAGTGTGGCGCAGGTCTCTTTAATTTCTTCCAGGGCTATATAACATTTAACATTTGTAATGGCAATGATAATTCTCAAAATTGCTGTAACCTCAAATAACAAATGGGTTGGGGATTCTCCCCATGTTCAGCTTTATCAAAGTCCTTTGTTTTCCTGCAAAAGGCCAATGACATGCCGTTAATTGCTAATTGGTCTCTAGAAATTGCCGGTAGTGTGTGCATGTGTGGCCTGGCCTCCTGTCCAAGATGCAGCCCTGCCTTCTGCTGTATGCTCAGTGGAATAACCTCCAGTACCTCGCCCCCGAGACCCTGAACAGTATATGGGAGTGGATGGATCTCATCAGTCTGTCTTTCCCTCACCAGATTTGCTGACAGTAGCTCCTGGACTAACGGCTGGCATGGACTTCTCCAATAAAGGTGCTTCTGTCACTTTCTAAGCCCATGCTAGTCTATTTCCAAGGTTTCGTCCAGTTTTTCCTACATGGAGCTTTAAGAAAGTTAAAGGAATACATTCTCCAAAGATATGTTTATATCTTTTAGGAAAGAAATCGTTGCATGTAAAAGACTCAATATATATGTCGCTGTGTTACTGATAAAAAATGTACATAACATCGCATTTAGTTTCCTATTTAAATTACTTCTGTTCCCACTGAAGAGCCCAGAAACTCACCACGTGACGTAAACCTGATGTCCCTCCTGTCCACTTTTGATGACGTCATTGATGCCCGACTACATGGAGATGAAGAGGAGGAGAAGCAAAGTACTAAGGAATCTCCCAAAATGCCCCGGACAAACAGCCTGGAGGACCTTGGGATTAAGGTGTCTTGTTGGTTTGACTAATAGGGAATCTAGTTAACAAAACAGATGTTCCCTGTTTGACCTCTGATGGGCTAGGGTACTAGTCATGCCTCGGTGGATGTATGTTGTAGCCATACAAAGTTCACATTCAGTCATCTGATGTAGTGGATTTGAGTTGGTTGATGTCTGGTTAAATAGTTTGAGAACTGGATGCCATACCGACAGGCGATGTGGTGCTTTAAAAATGCCAAGCAAGCATAAAGGAACTTCTTCTCTGTCTGTTGATTGACGTGCTTCACCTCATCGCCTTTAGTGCTATTGGTGCAGCATGTTACCTCTGTGAATCGGTCTGCATGAAAACTGATGGCTCACACCGTTCTTGGCAGGACGCCGTGGACACCCCCTCCCCAGCTGCTGCCTCTGTGGGGAAGAAGGACGGCATGACTATAAAGGAGGGAGACAACGCGGCAACGGAAACAGAAGAGAAGAAGAGATGGGCCATACCAGTGGACATCACCACTCCCTGTGATGACTTCTACAAGCGCATCCCTGACCCCGCCTTTAAGGTGCGGAGTGGGGGGGGTGCAGTGCATGCTGGTCGTGTGGGCGTCACACAGGAGGCTTTCTGCAGTCAGTCAGCACCATGTGCTCCTGCATGTTCGCTTTCTGGAAAATGCACCTGCAGTCAGTGCTTTCCGTTAACAACAATTCAACCATCCCCTCATTTTCATTTTATCGATGCCGCTGATTTTACTTATAGGCATCTTCCCTACAGCTAATCATTACAGACGGTACAAGGCAGAGGACAGCCTGAATGAGATGCCAGTCCATCGCTGGACGTGCACACACACACACACACACATACACACACACACACACACACACACACACACATATTAATCTTTGGTGATAACAGTTCACTTCGCCGCATGGGAATTATTGGGAGGAAACGCGCGCAGTCCCCTCATGCATAGGATCAGGGGGTGGGACTTTTATAGATGTAGAAGATTGACATGTGGAGTAATTAAATACGAGATGGACGCCGTTAACTAGAGCTCCCTGTGCCCCCTAGTGGCCCTTTGAGCTGGACGTGTTTCAGAAGCAGGCCATTCTGCGGCTGGAGTCCCATGACTCAGTGTTTGTGGCGGCTCACACGTCGGCGGGCAAGACGGTGGTGGCCGAATACGCCATCGCACTCTCACAGAAACACATGACCAGGTTGGTGGCAGCATGGGCCGACCGTCTATGTACATCTGTGGATGCCACTGAGTCACTGTGCACATTCTGACACTCTCATTACCTCCTCTGATAGGACAATTTATACCTCCCCCATTAAGGCTCTGTCCAATCAGAAGTTCAGGGACTTCAAGAACACCTTTGGGGACGTGGGGCTCCTCACTGGAGACGTCCAACTGAGCCCTGATGCCTCGTGTTTGATAATGACCACTGAGATATTGAGGTAACGAGGAACAACGGCGTATACTTGATGCATCGTGAGTCACCCAAAGTGGCATATGCTGTTCAGCGCCATCGCTCGGCCCAGTTTATTGATAAGCCGGTTCTGTTTTAGGTCCATGCTGTATAACGGGTCTGAAGTTATACGAGATTTGGAGTGGGTCATCTTTGACGAGGTGCACTACATCAACGATGCGGAGGTACTGTAGCTCCACGTGTTTTCTTGGTCCCAGTGAGTGCAGAACATCGTTTTTATGGAAACCATCATCTGCGAAGCATATTGGTTATAGTGTCACATTTGAAGAGAGTTATTTTTCACGTATTATTCACACCAAGGGTGTATGAGATATTGTAAGGGCAAAGGCCTGTTTATTGGGGGGTGCTAACTGAGCCATTTTAAAGACTTAGCTCCTATGCCCCTGACCCACACATGAGCGAGTCTGTCGTCCCTGTTTCCCTCTGCTAGAGAGGGGTGGTGTGGGAAGAAGTGCTCATCATGCTGCCTGATCACGTCAGCATCATCCTGCTCAGTGCCACGGTGCCCAACGCGGTGGAGTTCAGCGAGTGGATCGGGTTCGTGCCGCGCCCGTACCCCTGACCTGATATCTGGCCCCCCGCGATTGGGATGCCCCACATGGCATCAGGCCGATAAACCTACATCAGTCTGCGGGCATCATCTTGTTCTCATGTCAGCTCCCGTTACTTTGCACTGCAGGCGTATAAAGAAGAGGCCGATCTACGTGATCAGCACCGTGAAGCGGCCTGTTCCCCTGGAGCATCACCTGTACACTGGAAACAGCACCAAGACCATGAAGGAACTCTTTCTCCTGGTGGACTCGTCAGGAAACTTCCTCACTAAGGGGTAAAGACCTGCTCCGGTCTACCTCGAGGGCAGCTTGTGGTGTTTCCCAAATGATATCGCATGATTCAGATGTGGAACTAACCTAGAGTGCAGAAATCACCCCAGGGAAAGCGCTTGGTTGGACATCCCAGGAGCACTTTGGCAGTGCCTGTCTTCAGTACTGATTGGTGGCTGTGGAGCTTGTAAACATGAGCTGTGGTCTGATGTGGGGTCTATTTAATGAGTAGTCGAATCTGCTCATGTTAAGTCACAGGGCCGTTGTTCCTTGTGCTTTTGAGCAACTGTGAAACAGGACCATCTCGTTCGACTGAATCACATACCTACTAGGACGTCCCTTGGCACTAGGATTGAGTAGCCCTGATGTGGCCTGTTTTGGGGGTAGGGGAACGGGGGAGGGTTTGCTTTCATTTCGGGCCAGTAAAAATGGACTGTGACTACTGGACGATTTCGCCTGACCTCAGGTACTATGCCGCAGTGGAGGCCAAGAAGGAGCGCTCCAGTAAGCACGCCCAGTCCTTCGGCGCCAAGGGTGCCTCCCAGAACACATCCGCCACTCAGGTATGGTCAATCCCCCCCCCCCCGAATATCTGCCACCACCCTCTCCAATCCCACTCCCACACACAAGTCTGTCTGACCTGGGGGCGGTCTCTGTGTGCACCCACCCATCTGGCAGGACCGAGGCGTGTGGCTCGCCCTGCTCCACTTCCTGTCTGACCGCCAGCAGACACCTGTGGTGGCCTTCACTTTCTCCCGCTCACGCTGCGACGACAACGCGCGGGCTCTGGGCTCTATGGACCTCACCACCTCTGCCGAGAAGACCGAGATCCACTCCTTCTTCCAGAAGAGTGTGAGCCGGCTAAGCAGCAGCGATCGGCAGCTGCCCCAGGTATGTCGGCCTTGGATAAGGATACCGCGCTTAATGTGTGGGTTTCTTCTGCTTTTTTTTCATTTCATCTATCCTCTAGCTATTCAGAATGTTCAATATATAGCTGAAAAACACTTAGCGGACGTTCAGTTTAAATCCTCTATAAGCTTCGGCCATCCGCTGAGCTCCCTCTTTCTTATGGTAAGGAGCTGTGTGTCACTACTTCCTCACCCACTCCGTCTACCTCCTGCTGTACATTTACATATTTAGCAGACGCTTTTGCTCAAAGTGACGTGCAAGTGAGGCAAATAGCACATTGCAAACATACGCCTGTCAAGGAGTCGACTAGATGTAAGTGCAGGAAGGTAGAGCTTCCAATGAATTCCCAGGTATGAGCATAAGCAGCATTTGACCAGGAACTGCACAACAATGTATAGCTGAACAAGAACCTAGTAAGATGGTTCAGGGACCAGAAGTGCAAAATAAGAACTTTTATGGAACATAAAGCGTGATCAGGCTAGTAGAGGAATTTATGGACAGGTGGGTCTGGAGGTGTTTCTTGAAGGTGATGACCAGCTGTGGTTCAGCAGCTCATTCCACCATCAGAGAGTCACATAATAGACCCGTTCGGAGTGACACTGCAGAATCGCTCTTTGCTCTCCTCCTTCTAGATTCTGGTGATGAGGGACCTGCTGAAGAGAGGCCTGGCCGTGCATCACAGCGGCATCCTGCCAATCCTGAAGGAGGTCATTGAGATGCTTTTCTCCCGGGGGCTTGTAAAGGTGCGTCTGACTGGTCCCAGCCCCCGGCATGATAGTGGTATGCATTACTTTATGGTGACATCGTGTACCCTACCCTACTTCCTCTGCCCAGGTGCTGTTCGCCACAGAGACATTCGCCATGGGCGTCAATATGCCAGCCAGGACGGTGGTGTTCGACAGCATCCGCAAACACGACGGATCAGGCTTCCGGAACCTGCTGCCTGGTATGAGCTCTGACAGGCCCACTGCCCTGTTCTGCAAAGACCCCCGGTCTATAACCCCCCTAAGGCTGCAGTGTAACAGCCTTCAGAGCACGTGGAATGGGTCAGATAGGTGGAGAATGAAATGAAGAGAGAAATTCTGCTTTATTTGCCATTTGCACAAGTACGAGTGCAGGTACATTAAAAGGCCTTTTTTCATATTTCCCATCATGTTCTTCACACATATACTGCTGAGTACAAAACCTGGCATCCAAGCATGCAGTCAGGCCACTTATCCGGCCCCCCTGGAACTGGATGGATGGATGTATGGATGGTTATTGCATATGAAAGCGAAGAGGAAGACTCATTAGAAACCCAGAGCTAATTGTTCCAGTGAAGGTTCCTATATTTGTACCAGTGTTTTATACTTTGGTAGAGTTTTCATTTCCCTGCCAATTAACAAAGGCAGCTCACTTCATTGAATAACTAGAGCCTGACTCGCCATGTGTGAAGTCAGCAAACATGTGACTGTCCCTCTCATTGCATGCCGTTTAGGGGAGTTCATCCAGATGGCGGGGCGGGCGGGCAGGAGGGGCCTGGACAAGACGGGCACCGTCATCATCCTGTGCAAGAGCGGCGTGCACGACATGGGGGACCTGCACACCATGATGCTGGTCGGTGTCAGGCTTCCTCTTCCTGATCAGGCCCGGCGTGGGCGTGGCAGCCCACCTGCTGTCTGTTTGTGTCTGTGTCCCTTGCACCACCTACCTTCTTTACACCTCACTGTTCATTATTATTAAAAATGTAGTTCTTTAATTGTTTAGTTTTTATCAAAAGGGGCAGGCAGATTCTGAATGTAAAACCAGGATAACATCCATTGTTACGATGACTGTTACTGTTACAGTCCCTCCACAACACCACCGATTCAGTCTGTGTGTGCGTTTACGTAATACCAGTACCCTCTGTTATATAACTGATATTTAACAGTATATGACTGTAGTTAGTTTTTATGGTGGAGCTGTGTACATACCAGAAGAGGACAGCGTTTGGTGTAGTGGCTAAGGAAGTGGAGTACACAGTGTACCGGTACATGTAAACCAGCACATGAAGTGAATCATATGAGATAATTAAATGGACAGAGGTGATGAATATTGATGCAATATACTTCATGTAGGTTTGGAAGCCGTGTGTGTGCACTGCTTATTCCTGGATGCTTTAAAAGTGTGAGAGATCGGCTTTTACTTGTTGCCCCCACCCCCCCCCCCCCACTAGGGCAAGCCCACATTGCTGCAGTCCCAGTTCAGGCTGACCTACACCATGATCCTCAACCTGCTGCGGGTGGAGGCCCTGGAGGTGACCGACATGATGCGGAGGAGCTTCTCCGAGAGTCACCGTGACACCCAGGTGCGGGGGTGCTCTGTGGAATCAGGGGGCGGGGCTTCTGTGTGCGCTCTGTGTGGTATGGGGGGGGGGGTGGTGGGACCATGATGACTTCCCTCCACATCACTACTGGCTTTATGAACTCTTGTTTACTTCCTGTGTCTATTTAAATACCAGGGCCCTTCTTGCGTGTTGTATCCATAATGGCCAAATAACTTGTGATCCTTATCAAATGTTCCTTTAAATCTGCAGGGAAGTTATTATGATTTTTATTCATGAAATAATGTGTTGTCTGATTCCATTTAAATTTGATCTGAAGCAGCTTAAATGATAACGAGGGAGTCAGTGGGCCGGATGGGTCCAGCTGAGATCCAGATTCCACTGGTCAGGCTGTTTTCTTGCAGTCACAGCTGTAATGCTGGCGTCTCTCTCTTTCCGCCCCCTGCAATCTCCCAGAGCCATGAGAAGCGGATCAAGCAGCTGAGACAGAAGCTGACCTCTCTCCCCCCACTGGACATGGATGCGCAGCTGGCCGATTTGGTGCCTTTCTACCACACTCTCACCGAGCTGCGCCTCACCACTGAGGCCCTGCAGGTGGCACTGTAACCTATGCCGTAACCTCACACTGTAATCATGTACCACGCTGTATTTTACCGCATGACCAGGCATATTCCAGTACCACAGGGTATATTATGGTTCCACATGGTATATTTCAGTAGTATAGGGTATACAGTCAAACCTCGGACTGCGAGTAACTTGATTTGCGAGTATTTTACAAGACGGGCAATTTTTTAAATAAATTTTAGCTTGATAAATGAGCGAGGTCTTGCATACGAGTATTACGTATACACTTTGTCTGCCGAGCGTCACGTGATCTGAGCCAATGGTTCATCTCTCTCTCTCTCTCGTTGTGGGATTCTGGGTAATCGTTTCCGAAGCTTGGTCTCAGTCGGCGTGCCTCACTCCGAGTCACTCGTATAGTCAAAATTTAGCAGAAAAGCACCACCCAAATAAGGGTGTAACAGTGCAAGCGATGAATCTGTTTAATGACAATGCAATGTCACATTTCCGCAAAATCGAAAGAGGCAAAAGCGGCTGTCATTGGACAGGTTCCTTGTTAAAGTCACACAAAAACAAAAAGATTCCAGTGAGCTAACAGATAGCAGTGATTCCGTTACTCAGAGTGAAAGTCGTCCTACAAAATAACCCTCCTCTCTCTCTCTCGTCTCCTTCACACCATCCACAATTCTTTTCAAAGGTTTTCAAAGTGCAGGTTAACTTGTTTTATATATTTTTACTTCATATTTTGTATTAATTATTTTTATATGAATATTTTTGGGTTTTGGAATGAATCATCTAAGTTTCCATTATTTATAATGGGAAAATTCACTTTGATATACGAGTGCTTTGGATTACGAGCACGTTTCCGGAGCGAATTATGCTTGCAATCCGAGGTTTTACTGTATAACTGTTCCACATGGTATATTACAGTACAACAGGGTATATTACTGTTCCATGTGGTATATTTCTATACTATAGGGTACTTATCTGTTCCACACTGTAACAGTACCACAGGGTATATTACTGTTCCGAACGGTAAATTACAGTATCACAGGCTATACTATGGTACCACTGGGCATATTACTGTTCCAAGGGGTATATTGCCATACTCGAGAGTATATTACAGTACCACATAGCACGTTACAGTACCACAGAGTATTTTACTGTTCCACAGAGTATTTTACAGTACTGTACGCTACAATGGTTGTATGCATCGCCTCTCAAACTGAGGCAGGCTCAACACCAGGTCGCACACTTATCCTCGTGGGTCAGTAGGCTGACGTCTGTGGCTCTGTGTGTTTCAGAAAGCGGTTATGGAGTCAATGAGCGGACAGAAGGCTTTATCTGTGGGCCGTGTGGTAGTGTTGAACAACGCACAGCACCACAATGCCCTGGGGGTCATCCTGCAGGTGGGTGTGTGTGCATGGGTCAAAACCTCTTTATATGACGTTTGTAATGAAGACAAATGCAGATGAAAGTCTGTTAGACATCTTTCACTTCTGTTAATGTTAGTGGCTCCTGCTATTTAATATCACAGTATACAGTACCAGTCAAAAGTTTGGACACTCTGAAGTTACCTACAAAGGAGAGTGCCGCATCACATGACCTGGCCATCTGACTTAAACACCCCCTAGTAGAAATGGTTTTGGAGGAGTTTGACCAGGAGGAGTGAAGGAAAAGTGGCCAATGAGAGCTCAGCATATATGTGGGACCTCCTTCAGGACAGCTGGAATAGCATCCCAGGAGGCCACCTCATGAATCTGAGGGTCAGCCAGTTCCTGAAGCAATTGGGGTTAAGGGCCTCACTCAAGGGCCCAATGGTGAGCTCTCTCTGCTCACTCAGGGACCGACCTTCTGTGTCCCAAACCACAGAGCTGCCCCCCAAATTATTTTTAAAAATAGTTGGTCAGTGCTTAATTCCATATATTATTTCATAGTTTTGACGTCTTTATAATTCATCTAAAATGTATAGAATAGTAATGAACCTTTTTATGGGTAGGTGTGTCCAAATTTTTGACTGGCATTGTCTACTACCTTTGTGTCGTCTTTAATTCAGTAACTTTTAGGTTTTATGCCTGTTATAAGTAAGCAACAGTTTATTTACTTCCTGGATCATATGCTCAGTAGTGTGTTCTGCCATGTACACAGACAGGCGGCTCGTGCTGAATCTCTGTGGTTCACACTCACCTGCACGATCGGCTCCTCTTCCTGTGCTCCTGTTGCTAATAAATCCCCCCCCCCATTGTCTCGCAGGTATCCAATGACTCCGTTAACCGCACCTTCACCACCCTCATCATGTGTGACAAAGGTAGGGAGGAAGTGGGGAGAGAACCCCAAAACAGCGTCACCGTGCCCCTGCAGCACCTCTACAACCCCGCCCTCTTCATCCCCGATGGTGCGTCCTGCACAACCCTATATACACGTGTCCTTTTGCACACACTAAAGACCTCATGAACTTGGCTGATGCTGCTTGTATGACCATTCTAATGAGCCTTTGCCAGTATCTGTAAATATCGTGATGTTTCCGGTTTGTGACTCGCCTATGCATTTGTGCGCCCCCATGTGGCAGGCCCCTGCAGTCACACTGTGCAGAAGCTGAAGATGCAGGATATCACTGCAATCACCACAAAGACCCTCAAAGTCATTCCTGAGAGAATCATTGAGAACTACAACAAGAGACAGCAGCCACGCTTCAGGTCTGTGTGCAGATGTCTGCACGCATGGATTCGCTTGCATGTGTTTTTTTTGTGTGCTTTTGTTTGGTTGTTTTTTTGTGTGCTTTTGTTTGGTTGTTTTTTTGTGTGCTTTTGTTTGGTTGTTTTTTTGTGTGCTTTTGTTTGGTTGTTTTTTTGTGTGCTTTTGTTTGGTTGTTTTTTTGTGTGCTTTTGTTTGGTTGTTTGTCATCCATCCATCCAACCTCAGGTCCCCATGGCCTATTCCTAAAATTCATGACCTTCTAGATACTCTATGCCCCCTTCCCCCCCTCAGGCTGGAATCCCCCGGGCCTGCCATATCCACAGCTACGCAGGAGCTTCTGCGACTAGCGGAGGCCAACTCCAGTGGCATCACGGCCCTCGACCCTGTGAATGACCTTCATCTGAAAGGGGTGGAGGTGGTAGAGGGGTCTCTCAGGCTGAGATCTCTGCAGGAAAGCGTGCGAGAGTTCAGCTGTATCCACTCCCCCACCTTCTCTGAGCAGGTCTGTCACCGGAGGGTTCTCCGTACAGTTCTCAGTGTCCTGCTCTTTGGGTTCTCCGTACAGTTCTCAGTGTCCTGCTCTTTGGGTTCTCCATATTGTTCTCCGTGTACAGATCTGTGGGTTTTCCATACAGTTCTCAGTGTCCTGCTCTTTGGGTTCTCCATATTGTTCTCCGTGTACAGATCTGTGGGTTTTCCATACTGTTCTCAGTGTCCTGGTACTTGTACCACTGTCAGGTAGATGTAGGGTGACCTTCCTTTATCTCTCCGCTCCGGGTCCCAGTTCTCCAGGGTCCAGGAGAGGATGATGCTCCAAGAGGAACTGGACAGCCTGCTCTACCTCATCTCTGACCAGTCACTCACCCTCCTGCCAGAATATCGCCAGAGGATCAAGGTGAGCCTCCCTGGCTGATTTCATTAGCAGCTCCGATTAAATGCCTTTCAGCAGCATCAGTCCTTCCCACAGCACTGACGGAACACTCTGTTTGCCTCCCCTCCCCCCCCAACACCTCTGCTAGGTTCTCGAATCACTGAATTATGTGGACAGCAAAGGGGCCGTGCAGCTGAAAGGGAGGGTGGCCTGTCAGATCAGCCGCCACGAGCTGCTGCTCACAGAGCTTCTGTTTGAGAACACACTTAGCCCCCTGGCACCTGAGGAGAGCGCCGCCCTGCTGTCATGCTTGGTGTTCACCCAAAACACGCAGACCTGTCCCCACCTCACCAACACTCTGCAGGAGGTATGCGTAATGCCTTCTCTATGTCTGCCAATGTGTTGATGTTAATTCTGTATATTTTAAATTCTGACATTACCCTGAAATTTGATTGTAGCTATAAGGAAATGAGACTCAAAGTTGACAAGATTGTATGGGAGCCTCCTATTTATACATGCACTTGGTTCTCCTTCCTTTCCTGGAAGGGTATCGATCGAGTGGTAACTGTGGCCCAGCGCATCGGGGACCTGCAGGTGGACCTCGGACTCACACAGCTGGCGGAGGACTTTGTGGCTCAGTACAAGTTTGGGCTGACGGAGGTGGTGTACTGTTGGGCCAGGGGCATGGTGAGTTTGGGTGGAAGTGGGGCTATAGTCTGTGAATTTGGTCTGTGAGACTGTGTGATTGGGACATGGTGAGTTTGGGTGGAAGTGGGGCTATAGTCTGTGAATTTGGGCTGTGAGACTGTGTCATTGGGGCATGGTGAGTTTGGGTGGAAGTGGGGCTATAGTCTGTGAATTTGGTCTGTGAGACTGTGTGATTGGTGCATGGTGAGTGTGGGTGGAAGTGGGGCTATAGTCTGTGAATTTGGGCTGTGAGACTGTGTCATTGGGGCATGGTGAGTTTGGGTGGAAGTGGGGCTATAGTCTGTGAATTTGGTCTGTGAGACTGTGTGATTGGGGCATGGTGAGTTTGGGTGGAAGTGGGGCTATAGTCTGTGAATTTGGGCTGTGAGACTGTGTCATTGGTGCATGGTGAGTTTGGGTGGAAGTGGGGCTATAGTCTGTGAATTTGGGCTGTGAGACTGTGTCATTGGGGCATGGTGAGTTTGGGTGGAAGTGGGGCTATAGTCTGCTGAATTTGGTCTGTGAGACTGTGTGATTGGGGCATGGTGAGTTTGGGTGGAAGTGGGGCTATAGTCTGTGAATTTGGGCTGTGAGACTGTGTGATTGGGGCATGGTGAGTTTGGGTGGAAGTGGGGCTATAGTCTGTGAATTTGGGCTGTGAGACTGTGTCATTGGGGCATGGTGAGTTTGGGTGGAAGTGGGGCTATAGTCTGTGAATTTGGTCTGTGAGACTGTGTGATTGGTGCATGGTGAGTGTGGGTGGAAGTGGGGCTATAGTCTGTGAATTTGGTCTGTGAGACTGTGTCATTGGGGCATGGTGAGTTTGGGTGGAAGTGGGGCTATAGTCTGTGAATTTGGTCTGTGAGACTGTGATTGGGGCATGGTGAGTTTGGGTGGAAGTGGGGCTATAGTCTGTGAATTTGGTCTGTGAGACTGTGTGATTGGGGCATGGTGAGTTTGGGTGGAAGTGGGGCTATAGTCTGTGAATTTGGGCTGTGAGACTGTGTGATTGGGGCATGGCGAGTTTGGGTGGAAGTGGGGCTATAGTCTGTGAATTTGGGCTGTGTGATTGGTGCATGGTGAGTGTGGGTTGAATTCCAGGGCCTTGACTATGGCACAGTTTCATCTCCATCTCCCCCAGTACTGCATCAATATGTACACTGTACTAATCCAGCACAATGCATGATTGTAATGATCTACATAACACTGTACAATGATTGTACTTCATTGACCCTTTGGTATGTGTATCTGCACTGTAATCACCTGGCTATTAATGCATCACTTAGTGATTGAATGTTTACACATTGTATTACTCATTTTCACTCTCGGTACTCATTGCAGACCATGAATAGAGTAGAGTGTTAATCTCAGTGGTCCACCCTGATACACCTGTTTTGATTTGTTGCCTCTGTAACGCAGCTGCTAACATTATTTTAATAAACGATAGTTACTTCTCAACTCCCAGTACCTAATTCAGAAGTCCTATCAAAGTGCTATCGGGATTCAGGTTCGAATATGACATAGACACAAATGCTATATACAATTTTCTCAATGCAGGCTAGATATAGATTTGCATGGAGTATATATGACCTGCAGTGTACTTGTACAATGTACTAGGATCTTGTGAGTGTGTCGCCTGTGTACCCTATCCTACATGTCCCTATCCTCCACAGCCCTTCTCTGAGATCGCCCAGCTGACTGATGTCCAGGAAGGCACGGTAGTGCGCTGCATCCAGCAGCTGAACGAGGTTCTCAGGGAGGTGCGGCAGGCTGCCCGGATCGTGGGGGACTCAGTCCTGGGCAGCAAGATGGAGAAGGCTTCCCTGGCCATCCGCCGGGACATCGTATTCACGGCGTCACTGTACACACACTGATACGAGGATGGGTGTGAGAGAGCGAGAGTGTACAAGAAACAGGACCCTGTGAGGCATAAACACTTAACATGTAAAATGGAGGACAGGAAGGCTCAAGTTTGTAAACTATTGTGTAGTAATAAAATCTGCTGCATTTGTTCTGATTCTGATTTTTTTGGTACTATCAATTTCTTGTCATTATCCAGTTCCATTTTTTTTTTTGCTCTTGTTACCAGTAAACTTGACCATATTAATTTAGTAAAAGTGCCTCACCGTTAGCCATGAACCACAGTAAAGACCATAAGATACTACATGACATGCTAGAATTTTGCCTAATGGCGAAATCTTTGAAGCCGCTCCATGTACATTTCTCGTAGTTTGTATAACGATAAAAGTAAACCTGCAGCCAAATGTAACGTCTCTTAATTGCTTAATTAAATTAAACGGACGAAATCATTTCCTGGAGATGCGTGGACAGTGCGGAGGAGTACTGCAAGACAAGACAGTGAAGTTTGACAATAAGTAATCGAAAGGTCATTCAATTCAATTGCTTTGGGTTATATATGAAACGCACAGTGTATGAACAGGAGGCAAAGAGTTAACCGCGGGGTGAGACGCTATTAATGCTGGGTTTGGCGGTGCCGCGCGCTTATGCGCGAACGCGTCTCTCTCCGGGTCAGGCGGCGGATTCCCCGAGTTCGCGCGGTCCCGCACCTGCGGGCCACCATGTTACCGACCGCGGGCGTGTGACAACCGACCAACCGGCCGGCCGGCGAACCGGGGCTCAGCTTGGACGCCCCCGAGCTGCGCGCTGAAGTCCCTAAAATCCTTGCTCTCTTTATCTTAGGCTGTCTCTTTAAGACAGCGATACCATGTCTGACTAATTCAATGTAACTGTAGCCCGGTGCGTTTTGCACTGATAAAGCCTATTTATCGCCTTTTTGGCTGATTGTTAGAGCGATAAAACGAGCGACGGGGGGATCTAAACAGCGCTCAGCAGATTGTTCTTATACGGAGGATATTACAATTAATATAAGTTTTCGTCTGAAGACAGTTTTGAATGCTTGTGTTTAATGATGTTATGAAATATCCTGGGAAAAAGTAACTGTTTATATTTTAAGGAAAACGGGGGCTGGGGGAAAACAATCATAATCTCCGACAGCGCACTGAAATATATCATAATTGAATAAGAGGGCTTATTCGTGACAGGGGCAGACTGAACAAAAGGTTGCTAGCGATTTCTTGATCAAGAGATGTCGTCGGAAAAACACGGTAGGATTCATTTTCTCCATATTTCGTTCCTCATTTTATAGCCTATGTTTGCCTACTAATTAAGGTTTGTTTCCTTATGTGTTATTGACTGTAATTTGGTTATGCGGAACGCGTCCTATAAATTGATTGCCCGTGTGTGTGTGTGTATATATATATAATGTGTGTGTGTGTGTGTGCAGCACACGTCACCGATGCTGTTACAATGCGACGAACAATATCTCTCCATCTCCCCCCATTTTGCGGCTTTTCCATCTTTACGCACGCATCGTTTTGTCTCAACGTATATTTTTAAATTATAATTATTATTTTGTCTGTCTCTCTTCTCGCTTCTGTGGATTCACCGTTCGTCCCCCTGTGTCTGCGTTGAAACCCGCCTGTGTTGGTGCTTGTTACTTAAGTGTAAAATGTGGTGTTTTTTATTTGTCGTTCTTGTCTCCTTTCTCCCGTGCACACCTTGTGTCTAGGAGGGTACCAAGGTAAGGTGCAGTGCCACGGCGTTTGCCTTACGTAAAAGCTCAAAGAAACGACCGAGTCCTAAAATGTGTACAGGTCACGCAGAAGCACACTGGACTGAAGCAGCATCCTCCGACAAATTAACCTTACTTGTTTTTGTAATTAGATGCTTTAATGCGGCCCGTGGCAACTTAAATAGCAACCAACTATTTTTAAGTAATCTGGGTTAGCTATTTTTTAAATGTACAACACTATACCCCTCCTGGAATTCAACCAGCAGAAACCAGTTTCCTAACCACAGCACTACCAGATATATCGCACACTTGGCTCATAACGGTCTTACAAAGGGCATAAAAAAATTACTAATTACAGGCCCAGCGCATTCCAAATTCCCTTGCACGCTTCTATTAACCCCCAAACTTTAATATCTTTAACAGCGCATATTGCTTGTGTGTCTTAGCATAACGTGCATAATGAGACATAACAATAAAAATAACAGAAACAAAGACGAATTAAGATGGGCATAGTGATTAGTAAAATAGGCTGATATTTTCGCAGCGAGTCAGTAAAATATGTTCGGTAGTTTTATTCGGTCTGTAAATTTTTAAACACCACATTATGCGCTGGAATTTAAATCTGTAAATATGAATGTATGAGAAAATGGAGCACAACTTGCTCACTAAGCATTTCTTAACATGTGGTGCTGCTTCGGCCACGCAGATTAAGGCCTTTATTAAACCGTGTCTGGGTTTGGAAATTTAGGGGCGATGTCTGTCTGATAGCCGACATTCTACACTGCTGTCCTGCTTCAGAAAAGGTTCTCCTACAGGTCGTTTCACCTTTCCTTTAGATGTGGCGAACGGTCTTACCCCGGTGGACTCGGCAGTTATATAATGCGCTTCCCCAAGCATAAAATCTCTCCTTGTGTCTTTCTCTCTCCGTGATCACGTTCACTGTCGGCCAGCTGAGCGCGTTTAAACTCCGTTAACCGCCTTTGTCCTGCTGTGATGGCTCAGATGTTCATGCATAAATTTGCTTTAGCGTTCTTGACAGCTTGTCTTTAAGTTTTGCGCAAGTATATGGCGCTCCTCGTGTTCTGCTTCATTAATGCCCCGTTTTGTCTAGTCAGGCTATCTGAGTAGAATATTCATTTAACTGTCTTGGTAAAATTTCTCATTTGAAAAGGGGGTTCATGCACCTGCTAAATAGATTTTCTCAAAAGGCTGTTGAATTTCTCCATCTCCTTCACAATTAATGTCCTTCTCATTCTTTCTCATTCCAACCATCCCAGGTCTTGACGAGGCAGGACGTCAGGCGATGTCTCAGCCAATGACTCAGATACTGCCCCCACCTTATCACCCCTCCCAAGATCCCGCTATGCCTCCCCACCCCCCTCCACCTGCCTGCGGCCCTCAACCCAACTACCCCCCACCCCCACCGCCGCCTGCCTCCGAGGGTTACGTCCAGGAAACCCAGTTTCACTGTGGCACGCTTGGTGCCCCTGGGGCGTCACAGGGCTACACCGTTCAGACACAGGGAGCAGGAGGGGTGGTTCCCCAACCCCCAGCAGGGTACCTTCATCCTGGATACCCCCTTCAATTACAACCCTGCACCGCTTACGTTCCTGTTTACCCCATAGGGACATCGGTGAGTGGCACCATCCTTACAGTTTTGTAATTCCCAAAATACTCAATTTCTGCATTAAGTATAAATAAACTAGTAGCATTTGAGAAGGAAAAAAGTATATTTGCTGATTAATCTCTTATTTCAGAGGCATTTCAAAATGCATGTGGTCAATGAATTTTCACTTAGCGGAGTCAGAATATGTGGTAAGATAATCAATCTTGAAACTGCTCCCCGAACTGCTCTCCAAGTTCCTCAGAGTTGCACTGCCTCTGGGAGTTCCATTCACTGATTGTTTTTATTAATGGAAATTCAGCCAGTGCTAAATTCAATATCCTCACTGTAATAATTTGCTTGCACAAGACCTCTGGTGTTACTGTATAACTATCGATTGCACTGCATGGTTTAATAACATTAGCTGGGATAAATGGATGCTTAAGGAGAACAACAGATACTACGACCCAAAAAAAAGTCTGTGTGTGTATCAGAGAATTGTGTTGACCAGTGTGCCTCCTGTACAGGGACAGCCCTACATACAGGGGGGCAGCACCCATCCAGGGGTTGCCCCAGGGCAGATGGCCATGCAGATGCCCCCCGGGATTGCGCTGATGGAGCCCCGGCGGGCCCCTCACGATTACCTGCCCATTGCTGTCCTGACCACGGTCTGCTGCTTCTGGCCCACTGGCATCATCGCCATCATCAAGGCGGTGCAGGTGGGTGTGGCCCCCTTTGCGTGCGTCTGACTCAGGAGCCCTTTGCGGCCTTCATTTTCAACCATTCCAGCGTGGTGTTCAAGAATTGTTAAAAAAATATTGCACACCTGGTACAACTAATTAACTAATTTATGCGTGAAATACTTGGAGGATAATCAGTTACTGCTTAGCTTATAGTGTCTCTTTGCTGGTCTCTCGCTCTCCTCCCAGGTGCGCACAGCAGTCGCCCGGGGTGACATGGTTACTGCGGAGATCGCGTCTCGCGAGGCGCGGAACTTCTCCTTCATCAGTCTGGCGGTGGGCATCGCTTCCATGGTCCTGTGCACCATCCTGACGGTCGTGGTTATCATCGCCTCGCAGCATCATGACGATGACTGGGAGCCGTAGGCGTGGGGAGAGACATGGGGGGGGGGGGGTACTGATTGATTTGCTAACCGACTGACTGAAGCCAGTCACAGACTGAGCTGCTAATTCAGACGTGAGCTCATTAGCGGACAGGACGCCCCTAGTGACCCCGTCTTAGTCCCCACCCCCCCTACATTTACACTCCACCCCCACCCTGGGATCGCAGAGACATCGCTATACAGAGGTTTACAATCCTAGTATTTCCGTAATTGCCAAATACGTCATGATGCATAACTCATCTATAGTGTACTATCATATTTACGTTATATATAGAGGTATTATAATATTGAAAACCGTGTGTTTTCTGCTTGTTACATTCTTAATTTATTAGCTGCATAAACGCCACTGGTTGAACATGTGTTGATTTACTTTGAAGACGTGCCATATTCCTTTTATATTTTGAATTATTCTTATTGGAATCATTAAATTACACAAACGGCACAAGTAGTCCTAAATACTGCTTGGGTTGGTGATCCTATTCCTAAATGGTTAAATGCTAGGTTATTACTGATTAGATTGTGATGTTTTAACCAGATGTTCAGCTGAGGTTATAAGCGTACAGTGATTTGTTGCCAAAATGCAATGCTTAAGCCTTGTGTGGCAAAAACCCTGATGACCATGGTTTCACCCAACTGGGGAAAAGTCATCCAGTCTGCCTGGCCAGCAGGGGGTGCTGTGGCCCATGACCTCTAGGTCAGGGCGATGAGCTGGAGTTGATAGGGCTACCAGAAGGGATGCAATGTCAAACGAAGATGGCAGGTTCTGAATCTGTTACTATCTGAAATTGCCAAACGTAGAAATTGCTGCTAGTAGTCCCCTTTTGGCAATAGGCTGATCAGGTGATACATGCAGACATGTGACAAATGACTGACCAACCAGTCTTACACGTATATGTTTCTTGCATTTAGTCATAAGAGCTGCATCAGATTAGCTCTTGCAATTAAATACCAAGAGTTTAAGGGCCTTGCGTATGTTTGGACAGTGAAGAGTCTTGTAAGTTAGTGTTACTGTCAAATACTGTATTTATGGCAAGATCCTCCTGGTCTCCTTCCCCTTAGACGATCATTTAGAAGGAGAGAAAAGCTTATGTAGTGAATAAAATAGTGAATAATAAAATCACAGATGACTTGACTGATTGCTGTTATTGATGAGCATGACAGCATTCCATTTGTTATACAGAGCCAAGTAATAATCAAAACACACAAACTCTGACTGATGACAGATACGCGTTTAGCTGGAAACACAGAGCTGCTCTAGGTGGGCAACAAACCTGATAAACTGAATACATGCTGCCGTCCCACACAGTGATATCGTCACGGAGTGTTACTGCGAGAAGTTGCTTGCACATGTTATGGCAGCAGACCTCTGAAATATGTACTAGTGAAGTGTGTGAAAATGCTGGCGTTGCTATGGGCCCTCGGTAACAGCAGCAGATTGTCTCAGACTGTGGGTTTTTGTGGGCCGTTCAGAATCTAACCCTAAATTCAATCATTTTGGCTCGCTGGGTTCCATC
This sequence comes from Brienomyrus brachyistius, assembly GCF_023856365.1. Taxonomy (NCBI): domain Eukaryota; kingdom Metazoa; phylum Chordata; class Actinopteri; order Osteoglossiformes; family Mormyridae; genus Brienomyrus; species Brienomyrus brachyistius. Next base: position 238,420 of record NC_064555.1, read on the forward strand.
TGTGTCCAAGTCCAGACTCTTCTGGTCATTTTTTAACCATCCGTAATTGCTCTGATCCCATTATCGGTTATCCTATGTCTTTTTATTATTTATACAGTGAAACTGCCTCTGTTTCAGAGCCAAAATGGCTGCCGTGCCTCTATCTTTTGACTAGAGCAACAGTGTTGAGTGAAATGATTATGTTGAGAAACTAAAGAGGAAAAAAAATTCTTGTACTTTTTTTTTTTAATTCTCTGTTATCCAAATGTTATGCTTGGCCTCTAGCAAGATATTCAGTTAATCGCCTAACCCTTCCCCAGTTTCTAGTATTGAATTTTTCTTTTTTGTTGTTACGGTAAGAGTGCCACTTATAACCTGGTAAAATTTAAGACCAATGCTATTTTTTAACTATGTTATAGTTATTACAAAAGCTTTGCTTTGTGCCAGTTATGTGAATGATTGCGATGACACAATTTAGTGTGGCAGATTTTATCTCATTATTATTATTATTATTATTATTGTCATTATTATTCTCGTGCATGTTACTTGTTTGGGTTTATGTTTAAACAGGTTTCTGCTCCATGTGTAAATATTCTAACTGAAATACACGTGCAGAACCAAGGGGAATGTCTCGGTGTTCATTCTGTAGTCCACTAGCTTGCAAGTGCGAAGTGAGATCGAGAGCTGCTTCACGTCGTGAAAATTACAAACAGCCTTCCTGCCGTTTGAACAGCCCTTCAGTCGCTTAATTGCTTCCCGCATTCATCACCATACTTTCTGGTTACCAATTAAATTCCTTCCTCTTTATCGCAATCTCAGCTTTTTAATGTGATGAGCGCCGTGACTTGAAACACAGAACGTGCGTTTACTTGTGTTTTATTTTATTTTGTAGCCAGTTGTAAGATATGCTTTTCCTGTGGAGGGATCCAAGTCAGTTGAGTTTGGGTAAAATTAGGCCGTGCCGGAGCGGCTTACAGGAGACGCCTGCTTTGCCCAGTCTCTGGTCATTCCCATGACTCCCATGTGCTATTTATAGTTAGCCTGCTTTTCTCTCTCCCTCTTTCTCTGTCTCCAGCCTCCCCCCCGTGATGCGTCTTATTGACGGGTTCATGTGAATAAAGTTCTCTACTCTTGTTTCCCAGCTCATATTTCCTTCCTCCACTGGTTTCTGCATTTTATCTTCGCGTTCTTATACGGCCCTAATATTATCCTTAGCCTTTGTGTAATGATAATTAAATTGGATATCTAGGCTCTTGCTTTATTTGAAGTGCATTGGCTGGCATTTTGCAGAAAGCTGACTTATTAGAAATAATTTTTAAAAGTGTGAGAGGACTGGCTCATACAGAATCTGCATACCCAGCAGACTAGGGCATGTTAACTCCAAGGGCAATACCGCATTCTCCAACTGGACAGCATCTGTCCTCTGATTGGCTGGGTCCCGTTGTCCAATCGCATGGCACAGAAACAAAGGCTGATGCACACTGCATATGCGGTGCTCTTTACAAGGGGGGGAGAGATAGATGAGCCATTGCCAGCAGGATCGCAGATGGTCATTTAGCCTCCCAAAGAGACTCAGTGCCTCCAATCATTTAACACCCTGCTCCTGTGGAGCGTCTCCATCCATAGGCTCTGCTTCCCCGGGTCTCCGCTGATCTGACCTGCCCCCCCTCCTTCGCTGCATGTCCATTGTCACCCAAGCAGAGTCGCTGTGTTTTACACGCCAAGCAGGCCAGCTCCACGCTCCATGAATGACTCATCACAGACACGGGACACTCTGAGCAATCGCTCATCCATATCAGTGCATCACTGGAGGAAGGTACTGACATTGACATAAATTACTGCTATATTAATGCAGAAAACCTTCCAATACTTTAAATCCTCCAATCAGATACAGGTATTTCTGCTAAACGTATGACATTTTTTTTACAATTATGGACAGGAACCCTTGACATTTCCAAATATACATGCTGTACAAGGAAAAGCAGATTGCTTCCTTTTCCATCTTGGATACTTTTCCAGCCTCCCCCAGTCCAAATATGATGGCCGCCTCTGTTCTTGTTACTCCTGCTCCCCCCTGCTGTGCTCTCTGCCTATGTCTACTTTTTTGCAAACGTACTGACAGAGGCAAAGGGAGGCATTGCTGCAGTGAGCCCTCCTGGAGGATAGGGGTCGCTGTGACGACACGGGAAGCCTCTCGGACACCATCAGCCTGACATAGGCGGCGCTGTACGTCAGCAAGAGACGATATGCTGTTTCCTGCAAAAATAAAGGAAAAATTCATGTTTTGACAGTAGATTTAACAGTACGTGATTTAATCACTGTGATTTTTAAATTTTCCCTTAATAAATGGCATGTTATTCAGAACCTCAGTGCTGATTCGTCAAATGATGTTACAATTATGAATCTTGTTATATTATTATTATGTAACAGGCCTCCGTTATACATAGAGTGCACAAAGGACTGTGGGATGTAAATAGTGCAGTGACATCCACGTATTATATTCTAGGATAAATAGTAGCAGTTGATATTTAGCCAGCAAGACAAGACACAAAGCTGTTTATTATGGTATGGCAATATTAATATAATATTCGACCTGGATGGGGAGATTGTAGTCTGGCACAAGGCTGTAGTCCTTGGTGAGCTTTATCTCTTCCCTCTGGGTAATCGGAGTAGTACCAGAGCCCTGTTCATTCTCCACCAACAGGGGGCGCTCTTCATCAGCCCCTTCCTCAGTCCCTGGGCTTGATTCTTCGCTCAAGTTTGTGACTTTGGTTGCGAGGAGGAGGTGGGACATTTTCTTGTTGAGTTTGTGCTTAGAGAGAAGAGGTATTGTTCAGTACTAACAAGTTGACGTGCGCAATCCATAACTTACATTTGAACGAAAAATATTCCTAATGTGTATGTTGTCCTTCATGAATAGATCTTACTAGTCTTGCTTTCAAGGAATGAGTATTACCCAGTTTTTTAAATATTTGTCTCTGGCAGGATTAGACTTCAAACAAGGCAGAAACCAGGCTTACACAGAAAATGTTCTGAAGGCAGAATGAAAAATGATTGGTTCAGAGAGATAGCCAATCAGATTGGAGTGGAGGTGGATCCAAGCAACTAGACGAGGCGGGACCAAGACATCTAATTGGTTGGTCCTCTAGTTGCTTGGACCTACCTCCTCTACAATCTGATTGGTCATCTCTCTGAACCAATCATTTATCATTCTGCCCTGGAGAACATGTTTTTCGAAGTAAAACTCAAACTAGGCCAGATGAGTGGCACCCAGAAAGCTCACTGCAGTCTGAGGCTGCATACCTGCACTTCATCCCTAATGAAGCTCATCTCCTCCAGGGTTTCTGTCAGGGCCCCCAGACAGGGTAAGAGATCCCAGTGCACTAAGAACAGCTGAACAAAGGTCAAGGAAGAAAATCCCTAAGGGGCCAAGAAATAAGGTGGGACAAGTGCAATGGAACAGGTGGTGGGCAAGAGGTTCCATGGTGTATGTATGTTACATGCTAAATGCTGTCCTTAGCATCTCGAGGCTAATTAACATATAAGCCGTGAGTTACTAATGTAAGACAGAAGTGTGAAGAAACAAGTAGATCGATGATTCACAAAGAGCCAGTAATTAGGTTAGGGAGAGAACAACAGATTGCAAATGAAGTAGGAGAATCAATAAACAGTCACATGGAGAACACAGATAGCTGAGAAGTAAGAAGTGAGAAATTTACATGTAATGTAATGGTAAGTTCAATAGTAATAGTAAAGTAGAAATAAGAATAAGAGAGTAACAGTACTAATATGACTAGTACAGTATTATTTCGTTAATATTATTACAGTTTGGAAATCTTACCCCCGATTTTCACTTAACTGTCATTGTGCTCAGTTCTTTTTCTGAAATCGCTACCTGGAGACCAGGAACAAATTATGTCTTCCCCTGATTTACATTCCTACTAATCTGTTCCCAAATCAGCTGACCACATGCAGGAGGTCAAATGTCACGGGGAGAAATCCCCGAGCTTCCTTCCTGTGCAGGACAGAGGCCACTCTGTTAACGTCACAGATGCTCGGGGTAGAAACAGACAAACGTCCAGATTCAGGTCCAGGCTGAAGGCTGGGGCCACATGCAGAGAAGGTGCCTGAATTACACTAGATGACTGTGGAAGGACTAACATGTTGTGCGGTGCATGGATGGGGAACTGTCCTTAGAGCGATTGATTTCCAAAGGATACCTGTTGTACGCTAACACAGTGATGCACCCAGTCTGCTACACCCACCAATAATCCATGTCTGACCAGCCTCTCGTTCACCTGAATCAGCCTGACATCTGTGTTAATGTTGATCTACAAAGAAAAAACACCACAATCATCCCTAAAGGTACTTGATCCATGTCATCCATTCTACCAACCTCAACACGCTGACATTAATGCAATGAAAGAGGTCTAACATTCTTGAAGCTGTAATATTCAGTTTCAGTCACCAGGTGGTGCTGTATGAAATTGCTATCTGATGAGAACCACTTGGGCTACGCTCACCTGTTTGTTGCTGTGATAGAGGACAAGGATGATCACAGACGTGACAATCACGGACAGCAGTGTGACGGCAAAACAGAGGATCCAGAATTCCGAGAGGTAGAAGCCAAAGTATAGATGAACAGTTGAGTACATGCCGCACCACATCACCACATACACCACCTGTCAGAGAGCAATGAGCGGCCTTCAGACTGACTGGATGCCAGTGCTCACGAATGCTGCGCTGAATGAGACGTCCTTGTACCCAACAAGTAACAGTGCTGTGTAACATAAACATTTCACTGAAGGTAGTTAATGCACTTTTTGCAAGTGCATGCTAACTGGAAAGCACAACACAGTGCTACCAAACCGAGGCCTGACCCCCAAAAAGGTAAAAGTAGGAGAAAACCGGATGTTGGCAAGCATGGGATAGTTCTCACCACTGCTATGAAGAAATGGGAAATAGAGGAGCTGAAGAAAAGGTATCTTCGTACAGGAGGGGGATCTAGCGCTTTCCCAAGCGGGATTTCAAAATCTTCAACAGGAATCTAAAAGGGAAATGAGGAAAATTGGAAATTCTGCCAAGTCAAATCAAGCGGCGATGAGCGAGTGTTGGAATCATCATGCTCTGAACCAGACCACTCCCAGGACATAACGCTCAGTGTCAACTCTCGCCCCAAATGGTGTGGAATTGTATCAATACAAGAAAAGCAGTGACCGCTAAAAGGGAGCTGATACTGGTCTGGATCAGGATATTTGTAATAATTTAAATGTAATTAATATACATGCAGGTGATTCTAGAGCCTAATTAGGTACTTCCGCCAGCCTGTTTTTTGTTTCAGCCCCACTAGAAAATCCATCCATCCAACTTCAGAGTTGTGGGGTGAGGGGTTGGAACCCAGGAGAGGGCACACTCACTCACTTGGGGCACCCAGAGAAAACCCAATGATGGCAAGGTGAGAGCATGCAAACTCCGCACATGGGGCCATAGTGGGATCTTGAGCCCAGCAGAAAAACCACTGCAACCCTGCGCTGGCCCCCCCCCCCCTTCCACTAGAATATATTTTTTCTAAATCCAATTATCCCATATTTTCATGCACATTCATTTAATTGTGTGACGCTCATCTCGTCACCCACCTCCCGCGCCCAGCTCAGCTGCCATCCCAATTGAAAGGGCTGAATCTTAGACTCTCCCTGACACCCTCACCTGAGAAACTTAAAATAATGGATCCATCCATCCATCCATCCATTTTCCAAACCGCTTATCCTATTGGGTCGCGGGGGGTCCGGAGCCTATCCCGGAATCAATGGGCACGAGGCAGGGAACAACCCAGGATGGGGGGCCAGCCCATCGCAGGGCACACTCACACACCATTCACTCACACATGCACACCTACGGGCAATTCAGCAACTCCAATTAGCCTCAGCATGTTTTTGGACTGTGGGGGGAAACCGGAGTACCCGGAGGAAACCCCACGACGACACGGGGAGAACATGCAAACTCCGCACACATGTGACCCAGGCGGAGACTCGAACCCGGGTCCCAGAGGTGTGAGGCGACAGTGCTAACCACTGCACCACCATGCCGCCCCCATAATGGATCCAATCTAATTCATATACATATGCTGGAGAAGAGGCCCAGCCGTTAACATGACTGAAGCATCATGGGAATGAGGACACAGTGATGGATCTGTGCTCCCCTTTGCACTAGACAGGCTGGTGAGCACAGCGCAGCGCACCTGGAAGCCAGTCCTCTCCAGCTGGGCTCTACAGCACGTCAAGTCGAATGCAGGACTGCACAATGAGGAGCTGGGCTCGGCCCAGAGGCAGCGGCCTGGAGAGGGAGCAAACGGAAGCCTGAGGGTTTGCGGAGCCCGTGGACCACCGTGGCCACCCCGGGAGGCAGGCAGCTTGGCGGTTTACCGTTGTCGCCTCGATGATCCCCGTCACTCTCTGATTGGCTCGTCACCCGCCCAGAATGGACCTCGGCGCTCATGTCGTCATACTCCCCCTTTCCAGGTGACAGCACCATTTTGGCATCCAGTTATTCTGCTCTGGATGCCAGAAACTACGACATTCTGTGAACCAAGGAACAATTTAATATATTAAAAGTGAAATACGTGGAAAAATATTGCAACACATATGATCCAGTCATATGTCAGATGTGGTTAGACTGAACCCATGTGGAAATGCTCCCATCTCCCTGAAGCATGTCTGGTAGTTTCATGGGGAGCTTCCTTTGCAGACAAACACGTACCCCACACAAACATGGAGAGAACACGCAAACTCCGCAGAGCCGGGTTTCAAGTCCGCAATCCGGGGTCATCATGCCATTCCATCTGCCTTAGTAAAATTCAGTGCAAGCAGAATGTGGCGATAGCCAGGATGACTGGAAATTCAGGCAGTAATATTGTGCAATGCCAGGGTGTGTCATTCATGCCAATCATTACACGTAACTCACAGCTGCTGGATTGTTGGCCTCGTTTAAAAAGAACAGCTCTTGTAGGCAGAGAAACCACAATCTGTCCATGTTATCAGTCACAGGATGCCCTTGCGCTAACAGCCATTAGCTATTTTTGCCCATATTAAACAAAAGCAAAGCAGCAGCAAAATCTATCATGCTAACTTAACAATCAAAATTCAAAGATCTAAGGTTACACGTGTATTATTAAATAGAAATTTACCATCTAATACTAATACATTGCTTAGTGAATGTAACAGGAGTCTCTGTGTGGCAAACACAGGTCCCGTTCTCTTTAATCTGGGACCTGATCGTGTTTATGACAACTGCACATGCCCACTTATGCAAGATGTCCAGCCCTTGGGGATGAAAATGAAGAAGAAAATTTCGCAGAGAGCAAATGCAATTGGTTATTGTTCTGCTTTATCTAACTGGATCCCCTTTGCAATCTTAAAATTTCAAAAACTATTAGACATATGGACAAATACATCTTTTTTTGTTTTCCGAGGGAATGACATGAACACAATTCTTCATTAATCTTAATGTTCATTTTTGTGATTTGACGGTTGCTGTCATGGACCCTTGACTGCTTACTGTCTCTGCTGCAAAGTGACGTCCCAAACAGTCTTTTTTTCATTTTGCTGTCCCATCTCACACTGTGGTTACAGCAAAACTGCAGGACATAAATGAATGTTGAGCTTTTCCTGTAAAAGACACGGTACTATAAAAATAATCCTCAGCTATTTCCAGCTCCGTCGTCCTGCAGCAGCCATGCATACCAAATCTGGCAAACTACTAAACCCTTTCTCTTCTCTAGGCCAAAAAGCTGAAAATGATGTAATTTTGGGGCATCCTACTATTGTTGCTGTCTGTTAGACTGTATGCTTCAAACCCTCATGTTTTTCTATGCAAGTGAGGCCATTAAAATCTGAAAATCCTGTCAACAATCCTTGTAAGGTATATTTAACACTTCCTCTTTAAACGCCTCCCCCCTCTGTTTTCACTTCCACTCTGTCTGGTACTTCTTTCTAAAGGAAAGTGAAACATCCATTGGCACATAGTGCAGTGTGTGAACATTTCACCTTTTTTGACAGCCTGACAACAACTGTTGGGAGATCAGGGACAGAATAGTAGTCAGAATAAGCACATATCCTGTTTCTAAACTCTCCGTGTTGAAATGTAAGCTTTGTATCTCAATGTCCTCATCAGAGAATGTGGTTTACAGTAAGGTGCGTTAAGGTGAGTATACATTTATCTCTCTGTATGTGCATAAGAAAGCATTGAATTATGCAAAAAACTGTACAATAAACTGTTGCAGTGTGTCCTCTTAAACCTGCTACTCTATTATTAGTGTGTGTAATTTTTCACTTCAGGCGCTCTGTCTCTCTCTCAACTTGTGACTTGATTTAACTTCACCACATGACTGGAAGAATGTAGTTTTTAAGCCGATCTGGAAGAGAATGCAAGTGTTTGTCTTACCCGAATTATTCTGACACTGTGACTCTTAAGAGCATCTGCGGTCACTTGGGCTCCTGTCTATATCCGCATTGTGTGCCTCTCATACATACTCAAGACTGAGCATAGTGTCCCGTCCTCTTCAGGAAATAATAACCTGCAGTAGTTTCTGTGTTTGTCGCAGTCATATTGCTGGAGCCAGGATCGCACAGGAACTGTAAACAGAACACACCGCGGGTACGCACACACATACAGGGTCTTTCTTCGCCCTTACCTATTCATCAAGCGTCGACTGGTCTGCTCTGCGATCGCAGTCCTCTCAAGCGCAGCGTCTGTGTGTGTGGAGACCGGAGCCGATGCGGTCGAGGAGTATACGCCAGTCAAGCCTCCCCGGAGTCCGGCGTGTATACACTGTGGCTCCTTACACGTATATTTAACTCTCCCCCTCTTCGTTCTCTCACCCCCCTCCCCCCTGCGCGCGCGCGCGCACGCACGCACGCACGCACACACACACACACACACACACACACACACGCACACACAAACCATAGAGTTGCAAAACCAAAGATGTGCAGCAGCACAGTCCTGTGAAGTGTGAACGCCACAGGCGACATTTTCTTCAGTTCTTTCATTTTAACACCAGGCAGCTTTATACTCCTGAAAGAATTCTTTCAGCTCTTTTTCAGAGAATTAAAACTACTTTACCGCCATTGATGTGGGAATATAGCTGTTTCTTCATCATATAATATAATATCTGCGATGGGCTGGCCCCCCATCCTGGGTTGTTCCCTGCCCATTCTTTCTGGGATAGGTTCCGGTCCCCCCGCGACCCAGTAGGATAAGCGGTTTGGAAAATGGATGGATGGATAATATAATATAGCTATTCTTACTCAGAAAAACTGCATGGAGTAAAATTTATGTCTGCAATGTGTGTTTTGTAGTTATCCAAGACGCCTCTCTGCTTCTGTTCTAATTTTATACCACCTCAAAGCCAATTTGGATATATCCACAAATTCACAGTCCTAGGAATATTATCTTTTTTAAATATATTAGACAATTACATCAAACATTTTCATTGCATTAAATGTGATAATTACTTTTGAAAGAATGATACACTTGAACGGATTTTAACTATAAGCATTCCCCGTTTTATGAGCGCACGCCTCTTCACGTAACAAGAACGTTAAACTGAAAAAAGCTAAGTTTATTTGTATTACATTGATATTGTTGGATTCAGTGGCTACTCTTTATATATTATGTTGTATAATAATAAGGCTGGCCCAGTGCATTTACGATATATTATTATATAATCTGAATGAAACAAAAGTTCCCAAAAGTGCGCTGTGAGGAAAAACATTACCAATTTATGCCTTTGAGGGTACAATTATAGTACCTGTCACTGGGGCTGTACCCTCAAGGGTCTGCCAATTGTGCCCTAACTGCAGGCAAATGTACCTTTTAGTCTAATGTAAGGTGCAGAAATTCACTCTGTGGATACATATGAATGCTAATGTTTGTACCTTAGGTAACAAAACTACCAGCGCTGTACCCTTTTTCTGATAGGCCATTGTGTGAGTTCTGGTCACATTTGGTAATCATTTTCAGCATATCAGGAATGTTTCACACAACAACAAAGAAAATAGAACTGGAAACTATCCACCCAGTACAGGGTCGCCTATTCCAGGAATTAGCATAAATCTGGGAACACCCTGGTCTATTCACAGCCATTTGCTTAATCATATGTCTTTAGACTGCAGGAGGAGACCTGCACAAACATGTAGAGCACGGGCAGACTCCACACACAGAGACAGGGCAGGATTTGACCCACTAAACTTGCGAGTATGGGTCTATAATTCTACCCATAAAGTCAACATTCAACCAGGAGTAACCCTTCAACTGTAGCTTAATCTAAGTCAATTCAGTTCAATCGCACTGACTTTCTGTAGGTGTATTTTCCATTTCCGTGCAGAAAAACGATATTAATACAATGTGTGCACTGATCTGCATATGCTGCACAAGGCTGGGGTACACACTGGACCAAATGTCAGTTCATCACAGACCACAGGGACGTGCACTTTCATCATGTCACCACCATGAGCAATTTAGAAACGCCAGTCAGCATTCCTGCATGTCTGTGGAAGACCACACAACACGGGGAGAAAATACAAAATAGACAAACAATAAAGGTGAGACAGCAGCGTACCTGCCTGAGCCACCATAGTGCAATAACGTAGGCTAAGGAATAGTTTCAGTCGACATTTTGTCTCTTTTGTCAGATCTCAAGATTGAATCTCCAGAGCCAAAATGGTAGCAGTTTCCGAGCGTCATATGATGGATCACGTGACCATCTCGGACCACGTGACAAAGCTATTTTTGATCATGTGAGCACACTGTACGATTGCCGCTTATGTGTAGTTCAGTACAGTATTGTCGGCTACTTCCTTTTATTTTTTTTTCACGTTAACAATTTTTATTTATTGTCTTTTATCAGCGACAATAAACCGGAAGATGAGTGGTTTGAAAAAGTTTGAAGAAATCTTAATAACATTACCTGTCTGGGTTTTGATCGTGTTCTGGTTTTTGGGTACTCCAAATTTGTGTGTTGCGTACAACCAGGTAAAGTACCCATTTGTGGATTTTCTTTATAGTGGTATGCAATTTTGATATAGGTATTCATTCATCATTTACCTTCAGTACTTATTTACTTTGTTGAATGCATGTTTTCTGATTTATTAGCACATGCCTGGTGTTTTTAAGCGCCGGCGTCTCCTGTCCGATGGTTTCTAATTAGCCAGTTCTTTTTCCGGTCTCTAAAGTGCTTTACATCCTGAACTCGAATCACATAATTACATATTGGTGAAACCGTTTGCAGAAAAACACGATATTTGGTGAAACAAAAAATAGAAAACAAACCCAGCGATAGTAACTTGTTTAGAGTTTGGTGAAATATCGTGTGTCTGTGTCACAATAATGTTGATTGCATGTGTTTAGTAGGAAATCACAACATTCGAAAATGTGAGAAATAATATTATATTGAAAGACTTGGAGAGCCCTGTGCAATGACGGTTTGTTTGCTGGTAATTATTATCGAAGCGAGAGTGGCATTTTAAAGTGTGGCGTCCCGCGTTGTGTGGATTTGATTTCCTTTTGAGACTCTGGTTTTCTTCTATAATCCAAAGACATCCGTTTAGGTAAACTGGAGCCTTTGAATTGCTCATAGTGTGCGTCAGTCTGTGCCGTGCAATGGACCGATGTAGCATTGAGGATGCCTCCATGCCTTCTGCCCTGTGCTTCCTGGGATTGGTTCCTGGCTGATGAAGTAAAAATAATGTTGTTTTATTCTAGCAGTTTCAGAGAAATTCTATCACATGCTGTTTTATTGTATCGTAAATTTTAATTCCTCCGTTCAAAGTTACTGTACCTTACGGACACTTTGCCACATTTATTTTTATATACATATTTTCCTATACTTGCTAGTCTTGGATAATAAACAGACCTTAAATATACGGTCAGAAGCACAAAGAAAGCTCTCTTTATCATAATTATCTTGTCACTCAACACCCATCACAGGCTTTCTGAGGCATGTCTTTAAAGTAACTATTTTCAGACTTTCTAGCCTGTTGTGCCTCTTGTTTTTACTGTTTTTCTTGTGGCCAAACCATTTGAAAAATGAACTATTTTGGTAAATCTGGGATGATCTGACCTCAGCTTGAGAATGAGAATTTCTTCAAAGGCACCAAACGTGGTGGTGTGATCCACACGGTCACTAACGGAAGAGAAACCCGGGGTTGCGTCTCCCTTTCTCTTTTTCAGTAGACAGTAAGTGAATGTAAAATGGCCTGCAAATTTAACCAATGGTTTACCTGGACTTTCGAGACAAAGGAAAAGAGAAAATCTGAGAACTCTCCAGAAACACTTAGGGTATATTTATATAGGGTATAAATAAAAAAAATTTATTAGGGTATATTTGTAAAAAAAAGTTAATTGAAAGAGGGTGAGTTTAGTGTGTAGTTTCAGTCATTTTATTTACTTTTTTGTTTGTTTTTTGTAAGTTCAGAGTCGTGTAGCCCCTACACCCATTTGATTAACAAAAACATTTATTTATTTTACAGCAGATAATAAACTTTCTTCTCAATGAAGTGAATAAAGACCCCCCCCATGCCTTTTTTGATGCTCAAAAATGGCATTAAGAATTACACCTGGTGGTGGTTATCCCATGAAGGGAAGTAACAGGTCAATGTTTTATATGCAAGTAGTGCACTTATATATGCATTTCATTACTTGTTACTCCCCCCATTCTCGTATTTTTAATAAACCGAAAGTAGTGAAAAATGCAGTTTGCAGGATGAACTTTGACCTTGCAAAATGCAGCCTGGTCTGTGCAAAAGTTGAATTTGGAAAAAGAAACTCTGGATTTTCCGGTGAGCTGTTGCTGGGACACGTAGCCGTAGCAGTTAAAAAGTTGCAGCTGATAAGAACAGATTGCTAGTTATAATTTTTTTGCTACCTGCAGCGTAGAATTAGGTTACATTAGATTAGATTCAACTTCATTGTCATTGTGCTGAGTACAGTTACCGGTATCATCTAACCAGGTGAAAGTAAAATGCACAGAAACACAATAAAGTATTCATAAATTATAAATGTAAATTATGGTTCTGTGCAAAATATATATGATGTTGTCCTCAAGGTGCAGACTTAGAATTGTTTTATAAGACACAATGATTCATGTGCAAACTGGAGATGCATTGTGCAAGATGAGCCGTCGGTGCAGACAGATGAGCCGTCGGTGCAGACAGATGAGCCGTCGGTGCAGACAGATGAGCCGTCGGTGCAGACAGATGAGCAGTCGGTGCAGACAAAAACAGTGTTCAGTCGAGGTTCGGGGGGGGGGGGGGGTCAGAGAATTAATGCTGTAAGGCACTATTGAGCAGTTCTATTGGCAGAAGCTCTTTTGACAATTGTGGGGGAGAATCTTTGGAAGCTGTGAGTAATTCACTTGCCAAATTTAATTAAAATTGAAAATGGCTATGCAGAAGTCATTTGAATTAAAATGGAATGACCTGCCCTGCAATGGACAGCCCGTCTGACAGTGCCTTGGTGTTTGTGTTCTTTTTTTAAGGGTGAGTTGGCTGACATCGTGATCGCTCTCATTTTTTTTCTAGATTAACCCCTTGGTGTATGACGAGCAGTTGCTGTGGGTGAGTGGCGGTGCAGGGCAGGTAAGCGCTTACAGGATCCCCATTCTCACGTTTACACCCAAGGGCAGCTTGCTGGCATTCAGTGAGGCGAGGAAAGGCTCCTCGAGTGACTATGGGGCGAAGTTCATCGCCGTTAGGCGCTCCACAGACAGAGGTACGGCACTCAGGGAGCTGGGGGTTAAGGGTTTTATGTAATTTATACATGCTTCCTCTTGGTCAAATCATGCAAGACTATGAGATGCTTTCCACAGCTATGCAGATCATACTCGGACTTACTTGGCCCTTTCTCCAAACCACTATAGTCCCAATGACTCTGTACACTTTGAGCACATGACTAACTGGATGGGGCAGATGATTTTATTCGGGAATAGCAATGAGGAGCACAGACTAGCTGCTTATCCGTATTCGAGAGCCTGAAAATCGAAAGAATTAGCAACTGAGCTCAGTGTACTAATGGACTCTGATCTCAGCTTCAGCAGTCATGTCATTTCGGTCACCTAATCAGTATTTTATCTCCTCAAGAAAATCAACAAGATTGGAGGTTTTCTGGCTAAACCAGACCAGGAGAAACTCATCCACACCTTTATTTCTACCAGAAATTATTTCTCTACTAGCCTCTTAACTGAACTAGCAAAACAACCATCAGACAGCTTCAGTTGGTTCAGAATAACTACCAGATTAAAATAAGGGCTCTAAGTACCATTAGGAACGAGTCACTTAGTTCTGCCTAAAGTGAAGCCTAAACATGGTGAAGCAGCGTTTAGCTATGGCGCTGCTCTTCAATGGACCCAGTTGACTGAGATCATTAGTGGAGCCCAAATACTAGACATGCTTTTAGCTCAGCTTAACACTGTTAGCTCTACCGAATTTTTTGTCTTGTAGTAGCATCTTATTATCCTGAATTGTCTGTAATTTGCTATTTTTAGTTACTTGTTTTTTAAAAAAATTTGTAAAAAGTCTAAGTCACCAATAAAGGCACAGTTTTCGTCGGACGGCGTCGATTTGTAATCACGCACAACCAAATTAGCAACTGAGATAATTTAATACTCCATGTCTGTTACTCATTTCACCTGCCATGAATGCTGTCTGTGATATAGTAGTGTTTTTTCCCCGGGATGCTAGAATAGGAGCTCAGCTCAGATCACCTGTACCTCCCGTTTAGGGGCCACCTGGTCTCCCACCTCATTCATCGTGGACGACGGCATTCTGGAGGACGGCCTGAACCTGGGCTCGGTGGTGGTGGACAAGGACACGGGCTCCGTGCTGCTGCTGTACTCTCTGTGCTTCCACCGCTACCACTGCAGCCCGTCCAGCACCATGCTAGTGGAGAGCATGGATGATGGGCTCAGCTGGAGTCGGCCCCGAAACCTCTCTGTCCAGCTGGGAGTGCAGAGCTTCGCGCCGGGGCCTGGCTATGGCATCCAGGTGAGTCTGGCTTGCATGCTGACCGTGGTGGCTCAGTGGGTAGCATTGTAATTTTGCACCTCCTGGGTTGTGGGTTCGAATCCTGCAAGAGTCGGTTATGTGAATTGCTGTCTCTGAGTTGCCAATACTGTGTGTGTGTGTGTGTGTGTGTGTGTGTGTGTGTGTGTGTGTGTGTGTGTGTGTGTGTGTGTGTGTGTGTGTGCGTGCGTGTGCGCGAGCCCGCGAGCGTGT
Source organism: Brienomyrus brachyistius (assembly GCF_023856365.1). Classification (NCBI taxonomy): domain Eukaryota; kingdom Metazoa; phylum Chordata; class Actinopteri; order Osteoglossiformes; family Mormyridae; genus Brienomyrus; species Brienomyrus brachyistius. The sequence continues at coordinate 253,668 of NC_064555.1, forward strand.
GCTGGAAGGTGATGTGTAACTCAGCGGGCTCAGACTCTATGCCTGTGATCAGAAGGTCCCTGGTTTTAGGCCCGGCCTTGGCGGAATAGTTATATCTCCGTCTGGCCCTTGAGTGAAGTTCCTAACCTTGCAGAATGCTCCAGGCCAGATAATTGTCCCCAGACTTTGCTCTTTTTTCTGAAAGAAAAGCGAGATGAGACTCACGAAAAGACGCATCCCAGTGCTAATGGCACATAAAGCATCACTTCATCCTGTCCATGGTGTCCTCTGTTTATTGGGATAGGCTCCAGGCCCACTGTGATCCTGTACTGTAATAATCTGTGATGGATGGATGATTGTGTCAGAGATGTGGGTGAGGTGTTTAATGGTGTTATATTGGCGTTGGTTACACCGCCCTCCACAGAAACGCTACCCCCCAGCAGTGGGCCGGCTGGTAGTGTGTGGACATGGCTCCATCGATGGTGACGGGGTCTTCTGTGTGCTCAGCGACGACCACGGCAAGACGTGGACCAACGGCGCAGCCCTGAAGAGCATACCGTTCAACCAGCACAAGCTGGAACTGGACTTCAACCCGGACGAGTGTCAGGTGAGTGTCTGGGCTACAGCTGTCTGACTCCGCACAGCTCTTCTCCTCCCAGGGATTCGGCACGTCCTCATTTTCAGCTAGTGAACGCTCTCGACTGCCTCACTGTAGTTGGGGTGGTGTGTGGGACAAACGTTCTGCCTGTGATCAGAAGGACACTGGTTGAAAGGCCCTTAACCCCCCAGTTGCTCCGGGGACTGGCTGACTCCGCTTCCCCAATCATACTTCGCTTTGAATAAAATCATACTAAATAAATAAAATGTAAATTTTAATTGGATTTCATTCACCGCCTCACTTGGTGTAATTCAGTCTAAATGAGAAATCGTTTGAAATGTCTCATAAAGCTTAATTCCCTAATTTACATGCCTTGTGAACCAGATTCACGGGTCTTTTACCAAGTTTGTTGATTTCCTGTCCCTACCCCCCCCACGCCACGATGCCCCCCAGCCCGTGGAGATGGAAGATGGCAGCATCATTATCAACGTACGCAACCAGTACAACTATCACTGCCGCTGTCGCATCGTGGTACGCAGCACGGACGGTGGCCGGTCGCTGCCCCTGGAGGAGCTCACCTTCGACCACACACTGGTGGACCCAGTGGTGGCGGCGGGGGCGCTGCAGAAGGAGGGCATCATGTACTTCACCAACCCTGCTAACGATCACGAGCGTAAGTGGTGTTTTGGGGGGGTGGGCGCTTGCCACCATACTGAAGAGGCTTATGGGTAGGGAGGAGGGGGCGGCCTAGTGATTAGCACTGTTGCCTCACAACTCTGCGGCTGGGGGCTCAAATCATTGCATGTCCTTCCTGTGTGTTTGCCTACAATTCAAAGAAAATGTTAATTGATTAATTGACTTCTCTATATTGGCTTTATTGTGTGATTCTTAGTGTGTGATTTTGTGTGTTTGTCTATGTGTGTGGGAGTTTGCGTAGATCACTTGTGGGGACACATCTTCAGGTCCCCATTTGGATAACCTCAATTTTATAACAATCTGTGAATGCGACTGCGATTAGGGTTTTTCCCATAGAAATGAATGGACGGCCCCCATTTAGACAGGAAGACCAAATTGTGTGTTTGTGTGTGCCATGCCATTGACTGCCTTCCCCGCCATGGGGCCCCTACCGTGTGCCCTGTGTTTATTGCAGTTGCCTTCCACCTTACCATTACTCTGTACTGGATGGATGGATGGATGGATGGATGGATGGATGGAACTGGGACCAAACGGTTACAGGTGGAAATCTGTAATGGTTTGGTGATGACCCTTATGCTCTGGCTTACTTTCCCATCTCATCCCATTCTCTCAGGGATCAACCTGACCCTGCGGTGGTCTCTGAGCAATGGCACGTCCTGGGAGAAGGATGTGGTGCAGATCTGGCCGGGGCCGAGCGGCTACTCGGCGCTGACGTCACTAACGGGCTCACACCCAGAGGACAGGAAGTTCATCTACCTCGTATACGAGAAGGGACACAAGAGCTACGTCGAGACGATCTCCTTTGCAAAGATCCACTTATATGGGGGCATTTAGGAAGGAATGGAGGTGGGTGGGAGATGGTGGGGTGGGAAGAGATGGCTGAAATTTTCAGAGTTACCCATGTAGTTTGGGTGACGGCGTTCTCTGCTGTTAACCCTCAGCCGCGTTTTTGCCAACAAAAGACTATTCTGAAAATGTCATTATTTTACCAAATAGACCATAAGTGTGCCTGTGTGAGTGAATGGTGTGTGCTGTGCTCTGTAATGAGTTGGCAACCCATCCTGGGTTGTTCTTTGCCTCATGCCTGTAATCTCTGGGATAGGTTCTGCCCCCCCCAACATCCCTGCATAAGACAAGCGGGTACAGAAAATGGATGAATGGGAAGAGGCTTGAAGGACAATGGGTTGGGTGTCCGGCCTTGAGATTGAATCAGACTCGATTCAAAGAAATGCTTGTTTCAGTGCAATGATATTTGTTTCTTCTCTTCTCAAGTCGCTTTGAGAATTGATTTTCATGGATTTCTTTTACCTGTAGAATTCTACCACTTGGGGGCAGCAAATCCTACAAACACATCCAGGAATGTTGAGTTTTTTTCCTCACATGAATTGTTGTGGATTCTTAAGAATATTTATATTAATTTGTTCTACAAAATAACAATATATTGCCGGCACAGCACAAGCCTTGAACTGGGCTTGGATTTTAGATTCTGGAGTTTCACATGGGACTTCTCGTGATGTCACCATAGGATTGTGTTGACAAGGTGCCATAGAAGATGGTATTTGGACAGGATCAAGAAGTGAGCCAGTCACGGGTGCAACACCTTCAGCTTTCTTTGTCCAGCATCCAATTATCACATACATTTGTCTAAAAATGCCCTGTCTCAGCTGCTGCCGTCTGACTTAGGTTTAGAGGGAAATGGCCAACAACCACGAGAATAGATGATTAAAGATGGAACCCGAAGAAGATGTCTTGTAAAGTGGGATCTGTATTCATAATTGTCCTGTATCCCCCCCCCCTTGTAAAGAAATGTCACTTAGGATTAAACCTACTCCAAACTAGAATTGATATGTGTTCTTTACTGTAGGATTTTAGTGGAAATAGTGTTAGTAATTGAACCAATTAAGCTGAGCATTTGCAAAGTAAAGCCACCATTTTCTTGCCTGCTGGGCAGGAGAATGCATTCTCTCTGAAGCAAAAAAATGAACTTTAATTTGCATTCCAGATGAAGTTCAGTGAATCGTCTATGGAGATGTGCAATGTGGAGGCTCATATCTAGCTTGATGTGGGAGTTCAGTCTCTCAGGAATCAAACATTTCATTCAATATTATGTTGATCCTTTTTTGCATATAATGAAGCAGTATGTGAAGGGAAGATACTGGATTTACTGTCACACTCCCTTAATTATAGTTACAGATTAAAGAAAAATTGTTTGCCATGGTAGTCAATACATGGAAATGGTAGTCAAAATTCAAAATATAATTGGGTTCAACAAATGATTTGGATTGCTTGGGAATTTTAAGTCTGATTGCGCTATAAAGGCAAATGGGTGCGTGTCTACAGTTACCTTAGCTAAGTAGCTACGGTCAAACCCATTGAAGTATTAATAACTGGAATCATATGGTGGGTTGTTTAAATAGCTTGGTTTGTCACACAGATGAGCAAGTGCTGTGCACAAAGTGGGCATTATTTCGGGTTTTAAATGTAATAAAAAATCACAGTGATGCAATAATTTTGGATTTATCCAGGTTTATTTAAAATTCCTGTTATCCTTAAACATTATATGTGAATATTGTAAAGTTTCTGATGTCTAATTAAAAAGAGATTAACGAATGTATGTTTGTGTGCTGTTTTATTATTTCATGTCCACACTGACATTAATTTCACTTTCTTGTTTTTGTTTTCATTGTGGCAGATTTTTTTTAAAACAACTTATTTTCCACATAAGTATAATAGTGAAAAAACATAACAAGCCAGGATAGCTGTAACCCTGCTGGGAAAAACGTCACGCAACTTTTCTGTTATACACTTGCCTGAGTGAAACCTCTTCAAACAGGAACAGTATGGCTCTTCACTAGAAAGCACAAATATTTTAGAAAAATGACAGTGTAATATGTTATCTTATGTCGCCTTGCTGTGTACTTGGATCTGTCACCATCGATTTGGGGTGTTAAATGTCACGTCGTCGGTCACAACCTGATCTGGAGCGTCCAGTTCGGTGTTGCTATGAGAGACGCGCCTCCCTTGAGCGGACTATTCCAAAAATGTGATACACCCATAATTTAAATTAGTAGGAACAATGAAATCTCAAGCCATTCCGGTCAGTTTTCCTTTTGAACATAAACATAAGAACATAAGGAATACTGAAAGTAAAAGAATACCAATTAGCCTCCTTCTCATTTGTTTTCTTTTTATACTTTGCCTTTTTCACTTCACTTCTGCCCATTAAGTGAGGGGAGTGTTGATACCCTGAGTTCTTGCTATAATGACACATAATCGGAGATAAGAACGTCGATCGTCAATTAATTTGAAATTATAGACAAACCTAAATTCAACTAAATGCACATGACTCCTAACAGGTTACAAAAATACTCGTGAGCTTCATAATTTAAATAATATCATCATGACACAATAAGAATTAATTTTACGTGACTGCTTTAGGGAAAACCTTAGTTAACTGATAGTAAGAGGCACGTTCATAAATGTGGTCGACGATGTAAACTGCAGATCCCAGATCTCCATCACAGCACATACTGTCACAGTATATGTCACCATGGCAACGGCTCTAAAAGCAAATACGGGTCACTTAGAAAAGCCTAGCGCACTCAAATAAGACTGCGGCGTAATTTATTTTTTAAATACAGTCCTAATACAAAAAAAACCTTTACGTTGCCTTTCAACCATGAATGCAAAATGACATGGTGACTTAACATAGTCTAAAAAATAAAACAGATGAATCCTATCCTTGCCCGTCATTTTTAAAACGACTGTGGAATTTAAAGCATTAGCCCATATATGTTTAAATGAATTAATGATTAAAAAGTTCTCTTCTAATTTTAACGTCTCTGAAAGCTAAAAGATGCGGGTGTCAAAATGAAAACGGTGACACTGACATCTGCAACAGCGATCTTGGCAAGAGTATCATGGGTCTGAAGGCCGTTCTTTTGGTTTCAATGATGCTATTAAACAGTCGTCTGGACAAGTTTCCCTGTGGCGTTCACAGCTAAAAATAACATAACCACCGAACAGAACAACGAAGTAACAGGAAAGAATGGAATTAGAGTATAAACATATTGGTATCTATACAATAATGCCACCTAGTGATCACTTTTTCATGAGTCTTCAGACGCATTTGAAATGCATTTGAATTTTGAGGTTGGGAACATTGTTTTCGCCTGATCATCAGCATAGCATCAAAAGTTATAACACCGAAGAATGCCACCAGATGTTCACTGCTTGACCAAACATATGATAATTTACACTACATACTGCCCACTGGTTTTGATAAAATTAAGCTGCTCCACACCTACTGCACACCAAAGAATCTATGCGGATGGTGTATTATTCCTCACTACTATTATTTTGAGATAAATGCCTTAGCAAGACATTATCACAACTAGGTAGAATACGTTACTATTTTATGTAAAAGAGTTCTGAGTCTGAATAAAAAGTCGTATGTGGTTGCAGAAAAAGTTGTAGACCTTTCCTTAAATCATTACCGGAGCCTAAATACTACTGTATGGTAATTATAAATCTACAACCATTACTCAATACTTGAGACATTTTGTGAAAATTATTTTATTGTTTTTCAACAATTCAAGATATTCTAAAAATCTGGTTCATATTAATCGAGTATCTTGGGGTTGTTTCCGAGCTATTCCAACCTTAGGCATACTTTTAATCAAGACGTTATTTCTTTCAAAATATTAACTGTACGTTCTGATAGAAATAATTCAGATGTCTGTCCTCCTGATTCTGCCAAACACGTTTATTTTTAGTCTGCCTGTACTTGCGGGTGCTCTCTCTGGAAATATAAATTGTTCAGTTATTTAAGTGAATCCTGAGACAAAATGCATGTTGAAAATTGCCAATATATATACTGGTCCAAATCATACTTCGGATCGCGTTAGTGAAATAAGGTCTTTACAAAAGACGTACACAGAGCGTGATTGAAATGCATGCAAATAAGGAACAAAGCCGAATATGCCGCGCGATAGGCCGCGAGGAGGATACGAAGGTATTATGTTAATTAACTCCGCCTCCTCTCCACCCCCTTCTGCTTTGCCGTAGCCAGTAGCCGTTGACGGCTCTTGTAGTGACGTATCGACCTCTGTCTGTAATTATTTTCTTTTTCTTTTTTCATTTATTTTGTGGGGAAAAAAGGAAAAGGGAGTACCACCCAGTCGCCCCACGTATATCCGTCTCCATAAACCCCTGTCCGATTTTATATGAAATTACATTTTCTTTATTTTTATTCGGGCTTTTCGGATAGCTAGCAAGCTAACGTTAGCTAGCCACAAAACAAATCGGGATAGGTGGTTTTAGCTAGCTGGCCAGCGGGAGCTATAGCTAGCTAGCTAGCTAGTTTGCCATTTTATCCATTTGCGACACAACCTCGAGACAAGTCGGGATAAGGCCAGGTGAGTGGCTTTTGCTCCATTTTTTGCGGTGCTTTATAAATTAACAAATCGGTCTTGTTCTTCAGCCATAGCCTGTGATACGTTGGCTGGAGGGAACGGGGAGGTGGGCTTTGATTTGTTTTGAAACAGGGTGTAGGTGTAAAAGAGTTTGAAATAAATGGGAAAGGTGAGAGGGGAAACGCGTATAGACTAGACTATATCGTCCACATCTTGTTGTGGTAGTAATAATAGCTCGGTGTACAACCGGCTTGTTGTCAATGCAGTATGGCCTGGCCACCGGCCGCCATTTTGTTTTGTTCCTGCAGTTCGGTTTACCGTCTACAAATGTCGGAGGTTTAAAAAAAAGCCGGTTGGTCGCGTGCTGGTGGGGAGTCGCCACGAGCTGCGAAGCGCTTGCGAAACGTGCGCCGCGTTCGCATGTTTGTGTCGTTTTCCCTTGACGAGATTTTAAATACGACGGTCTCCCCTGCGTAATGTAAGGAGGCCGCGTTTTACATTTACTCCGCTAACGTTAGCTAGCCGGCTAAGGCACGCTCGCGTGCTGCTGTTTAATACCCAGGTCACTGCGGGTTTTAAGAATCTAGTAAATCCAGCTGTTGTATTGAACTAGTTTCATCAGTCAGGGAAGAATTGACGTTTCTGCGTGTGTCTAAGCTGGCGACTTAATCTGAAAAACGTCGGTGTATTTTTCTGAGCTCCAAAGGCCTCATGCTACATCGTTAGCCTGGCTAATCGTCTGTTCGCCGGCTACGTATCACGTATATTCCGACCTAATTATGTAATCTACCTGAATTGAGTGTGGAAGCATCCGGCTGTTTCGCCGGTATAGCCGTGCGGCGGGGCGCCGCCGGGGAGTGACCACTGTCCGTCACGTCGCCGTGCGAAAGCCTGCGGGTTGCTTAGTGGACGTGTGCGATTATTAGCGCATTTGGTTGGGTTGCTAATAATACCCACCGCTTACATATAAAGCTGTTGATGAGGTTCCGTTTCAAAAAAATATCGACATGCTCGATATAATTTGGCATTCTAATTGGCTAGTTAAGTATTTATTTAATTTTTAATTTAGATAGCAACCTAACTTGGTCGGTCTGTAAAAGAACGAATATAGATATTTTCCATTGCGTTTTGGCTATCACTGTCATTCTCTTTCAGTTATTTAACGATGAAGTTTTCATTTTGGAAGACTAATACTTGATATAACATTGACATTCTTTCCTGGGGAAGGGTTGTGTAAAAATATTATATAAACGATGAAACAGGCGTTATATCTGTCGCACGATTTTAGAATAGCGCTTTAACTGTAGTTGATATTCTGTTTTATGAGGGCTTGAGGACTGTAATTTCCATGCCTGCCAAAGAGTGCAGCGAACCGTAAGGCTGTACAGAAGCTGTGCCACAGTTCATGTGTCAGTACAGTACAGTGTGTTTTGGCAGTTAAGCGTTCAGTGTTAACATTTTTTTTTATTGCAAACCATCTATGATTTCATATTAAAATAATAAACCCTGTAATCCCACTCTGTTTCTTGCTTTGGATTTTCTTACTAGAAAGCACAAATAATTAGATATTAAGTGCTCTGCGTGATGCTGTACAGTTGGAATGTTTGTTTCATCCATTTAATGCTATGCATCAGATGGTATACAGAGCCACACCTATTGCAACATCAAGGAGATGTAACAGGTCATTCTTCAAGGCTGCAGGTTTTAGTGAGTGATTCATTGTTTTCAAAAGGGTACTATGGAAGCCAAGGTTTCATTCTGTCTTTTGTCAGATTTCTACATTTTTTCCACTCCTTACTACTTAAATGTGTTTTTTACTGTGTGATTTGTATGTATGTGCCTGAAATGCAATGAGGAATACAGTTTGATGCTTTTACTGTCTCATCTGTGTAATTGATTGTCATATGTTGATGAATATCTGGAACTTCTTGGTCTGAGTTTACGGATTATCAGTGTAAATTGAATTCTGACCCAGTGGGTTATTGGTGAGCTTTAAAAACAAGTTATTGGTGTTGCCATGGATGCATCCCCTCTCAAGGCAGACTGAAGAATATCATTTATAATGCATTGCCATGGCAACTGCTTCATGCCATTTTTCTTGGTATAGTTCTCCTGAACCGATCACCACTGCAAACACCTCCACCACCTTATGCCGTGCTGTCTGTCAGCCTAAAATTTAGTAACTAAAACCTGCGTGATCGGAGCAATCCACGGGAGTCCTCGTTAAGCCAGTGATATTTGCTCTAAAGAGAGAATCCAGGCTCATAATGTTGCTGTTTGTTTCATTTTTCCCTCCAGTCTCAGGGCTCACCATACTCAATGAGCGGACAGCGCAATGTCAGAGCGCTCTGGGCAAACAGCAAAGGGGAAGGATGGCAAAACAAAGTATGCGTCTCTCAACCTGTTTGATACCTACAAAGGAAAAAGCCTCGAAGCACAGAAGCCTGTTGGTGAGTGCCCATTTTTGTGTGTTTGTTCCCATCGCCACATGGTCTCCAAAGGTGTCCATCTTATGAACCCAGGCATTCTTGCCATTTGTAACTTTTCTCTCAAGCTATTGACTGAATTTTGGAACTAATCTAGATGCATTGCCAAGCTGTCGTCTCATTTGATAGATCACTTTCAGCAGCAATCACCGTATTTAAATCCACAGCTTATCTTCACCCTATCACTTCCAAAATGCTGCTTACAATAAATTAAGTTGTCTTTGAATTAAGCACATTAATACTTTTTTGAAGGCTGATTGCTGCAGTTTTCCAAATTCTGAATGCTTCCCCCCCACCCAGCCCCTTCAGTCATGTGGATAGTAACTAAATTTATCACTCAGCCTGTTTGGAGCCATTCTGTTCCCATTCCTCTTTGAACAGTATGGTCTGTTGAAGTGTATTGATAATATTGAATGAATTAAGGATTTGGATTCTGAGCAAGGGGTTAAGTTTAAAGCCACCTGATTTTTTTCTCAGTGCAGTGTGAATATGCTGAAAGTCACTAATGCTTATTTTCTCTTGTGCCTCACTTTTTATCAGTCCCCCCCCGCCATGGCCTCCAGTCTCTTGGTAAAGTTGCCTCTGCGCGGCGCATGCCCCCCCCAGCCAACCTGCCCAGTCTGAAGGCAGAAAACAAAGGCAACGACCCCAACGTCTCGCTCGTTCCCAAAGACGGCACAGGATGGGCAAGCAAACAGGAACCTGCAGACCCAAAGAGGTAAGTGTTGTGTACCTCTTGTTCTTTGCAGTTAAAGAGAAGTCACTGTGAAAACAAGCCCTAGGATTGGGTGGGGTCTTGCATCTGCTCTTCATTGATACTTTGAGAGGGTACATTACTGCATTTGGAGAAAACCAAATAGCTAGCATGAAAGTTGCACGACTGGCAGCCATTTAACATAACATTCATAACGTGATATTGAGGAAGTCAGAATCCCTTGTGTGTGCTATACTGTCATATAGCCAGACATGGTAGAAACACATGAAGTTAAAATATTCTGGGAAATATCACAACTCATATAAAAGAAAATGCATTTATTTTCTTTCAAAAACATTACCTGCCAGAGTCCCGTGGATTGTTGTGACATTTCATCCAGAAGACTCTGCAGTAATCACTGCTAATGATGTTTGCTCCAGTTATTCCTGCTGTTCAGTTCCCCCATATTTTATCATAGTCTAGAATTGCTAATTAGTCTTGTCGTAGGTCCATGCCCTAATGCTGAAAAAAGTACCTCACTGTATGTAGGAGGTGGGAGTTTCCTTTCATCTCATTTTATGTAATTTTGAATAATTTAGCCAAAATGTGGAAATAAGGAATAAACCATTATGGATTAAAATGAAGATCTGACTGAATGTAAGAATAGTCAAGTCTCTAGAGGAATCTAGGCAGATCAAATCAGTGGAAAACTGGCTTTCTGCAGATGGGCAACGCTTCAGTATTTTACTAGCTTCTAATATTGGATGTGTAAGCATGCATGTTTTGTAAGAGGGATGCTCAACTCTGGTAATGTCAGTGTTGATTACCTGTACAAAGTGGCAAATGCCTCTGGCTTCCCTAGATAGCACTGGGCAGTTTCTGGAAAGTATTAATCATTCTAAGGTTTGTACCATAGGTATGTTGTGTTACAGTGTCATAGTACTAGTTCTTAACAGGGCTGGAGTGATCATTTACTTGGCCATGCTTAGGTTGCGATGCCATGGTGAAGGATGTCATATTCTAATGCCTATAATGGCAGTGAATCCTGAGATTTCAATGGAACAATATTATCCTTACGTGGGTCTCATCTTTGTGGTCATATGGTGTCAGGGCAGGATTCACATCTTGTCATGCTTACTGGCTGTCGTCTTTCCCCCCAGTACCGATGCATTGTCAGCTCCGCAGCAGGAATCGCAGCCGCCCGTGGCTTCACAGACGCCTGCATTGACCCGGCCGAAAACCCCGACAGCACCAGAGGTACTAATGTCGTGTTTCCTGCTCGCCGCTGGGGAGAAGGTGTCACTGAAAGGCCTTTTGTGGGCTTTTGGGCAGTGGCACTAAGGTTGAAATACTGTGCTGCTTTTCAGGCCCCGGCTGCAGCCCTGGGCGCAGGAGCAAGGTCTTGGGCACCGGCCAGTGTTATACATGGAGTGCAAGGGGATGGTAAGTCACCGTGTGCGTGTTCCTCCAGTGCTGCTCTAACTCTCCACTGCTCCATCTGTCTCACTCTGCAGCTGGGTCTGTTTTGTATACTTGCTTTTCTTTCTCATGTGAGTGCATCTTCATTAATTATGTAAAATGACCTTTTTTTTTTTTTTTTTAAGTACACGTAGGTCCCAAAGTATTTGCTGGTCAGCGTAGAGGTGCTCATGGTCTTTGTTATGCGTATGCGTCAACAGGTGGAAAGGGATCAAGCCAACCGTCGCCATTCTCTCGCGAGGAATTTCCCACCCTGCAGGCGGCTGGAGACCAGGACAGAGCTGGCAGAGAACAGGCCACTGCAGATCAGTGGTATGGGCCCGGACCAAGCCTCCGCCCCCAGAGTGAGTGCCAGGCCCATCGGTGACACCCGTGAAGCCCATGCATGGACAATGAAGGTCCTGTTGCGGGGAAAATGATTTTCGAGGCCTCTGCATATATTAAGAAGCGCTGCACAGTTTAGATTATGAAGATGTTTTGTTGAGGCATTTGTCTTTTTTAAGGGCTATTGTGAATGTTGATTTCTGGATAGCTTGTTTGGCCTCTTGTCACAGAAGCTATAACCCTACCCTGTTGCATTCTTGGTATTTGAGAAGCTTTCCATGATTTTAGCCAGCAGCCTTTGGAAGTTCTGACCTTTTTTCTTCAGTTTGTGTAGGAATGAGTGCATTTATGCGTCACAACTAAATGCTTGAATTGGGAAAAAAATCAACTGTTGAAAGTTTGTCTTCTCTCTCTCTCTCCATTCACTCAGTCTCTCTTTCTGAATGATTTGCTGTGTAATCACCGCAACAAGTTATTCAACTGTCATAATCCTGCAGTATGAATAGTTTGACAGATTAACATCAGTTAACACCTGTTTGTATTTTTAGCCTAGGCTTTATTGTATCAAAAGAGAATTGAAGTTTTACATGTTATTACATGTTATTATTTTGAGTCAATAGATTTTTAAAGAAATTAACCATAGCAAAGTAAGTATACCTAGGAGTTACTGGATGTCGAATATTGTATTGTGTACTGTGGTATAAGGTTCTACTAAGACATTTGAAGGGAAGTGGTGTATTCGGCTGAGATCTGCAGTTTAAATTGTATGGTTATATAATTGCCTAAGTATCTGTACTTTGATTTCATCTTATTCTATATCATTTGGCTTGCAAACATGATCGATACTGGATTCCAGTATTGTCTAATTTTCTGGATAATAAAACTTCTAAACTGTTTTATGTGGTATTGTAATTGGATATTTTGTAGTGCGTGTGTATGTGATGTTATATGGGGGCATTTTCATTTCAATTTATTAAGAATTAGTTTTCTTAGAGGCCTAGATATGCTGACTTCTGAATCGAAGTGGTTATTCATAGATGAATGTAAATTTGATGAAATTGACAGCTAATCACTGTAGCTTTCTGATTCATTGTGGAGTTGACGGGATCTTACCGCCATTGTGCTTTATGGGATATAGTGTTGTTGTGTCATGCTCATGATCCTGAACCATGACCTATGTTTCATTGCCATGTTTCTGATGCGCAGATGTGACAAGTTGGCGGGACGGGGGGGGCCGCGCCCTGAATGCGGTCCTGCCCGGAGAGGGGGCGGCGGAGGGTGGGCTTGGAGGAGCGTCTGTGATGGAGGGCGCAGCTGGGGGAGGCCAGCTGCCATCCCACCAGCAGAATCCCCCTTCCCACATGCCCCCTAGAAATCCCCCGCCCAACAGCCCCGCCCTGCCTCATTCCCAGCCCGCAGTGGCCCCCCCAATTCCCTGGCTACCGCGGCATCATGCCTCCCTTTGTGAGTACACAGCAGTTATACCTGTGAGCAACGACTGCGTTTGTAACTTTATATGAGTCCACGACTGACTGTTACTGCAGCCGTCTATGGTAATGTATGACATTGTCTGAAATACATACAAAGCTCTTTCTCATCTGACTGCATTGTAAAGCATTGGTGTTTCTCTTCCTTTAGCATGGACATCATCGGTCGCTCTGTCCAGTGACTTATAAGTTCGGCGACTGGCTTTTGCTTAAGGCACCCCCCTTTCTCCTTCTCTGCAGATGTACCCTCCGTACCTCCCCTTTCCTGCTCCATATGCCCCCCAGGTACCATACAGATACCCCCAATCTGCTGAGGTCCCCAGGTACGTCAAATGACGTTTTCCATCAGTTTACATTGTTAGCCAACTGTGCATGCAAAGATATTCATGTCCTGATAGGTCTGCCTAGCCTTTTCTGTCTGTTCCCCAACCTTTTTTTTTTTTTTTTTAAATCTAGACTCGCTCGTGCGCAAGGTGGGGTGGGGGCCGATGGGAGGCCGCCAGGTGGTCCACGGGGAGGGATGGCGGAGGCAGTGAAGCGCCCTTCCATCCTGAAGCAGGATGACTTGAAGGAGTTGGATGAGTTGGATCATGATGGAGACGAGGGCTGGGCAGGTGAGTGATGGTCCTGCCTTCTGCCCGGTGTGGTGTAGCCCTTTGAACCCAACGAGCTACGTTCTGTTTCGTGTGATTGGTTTGAGCCCTGGCCTCGGCAGAATAGTCACATGTCTGTGGGCCCTTCAGCAGGGCCCTTAACCCCCAGCTCCATGTGCGTCACATGCTGGCTGACCCTGCGTTGTGATCCCCCAACTTCCTGTCACCTGTGTGTCTCATGGGGTAGCCAAAAAGAGGTCTTCCAATGTATGTGTGTTCATGCTTGTGCAAATGGCAAATACAGGATATAATCTTAATCTGAATTGATTGTTCTAGAGTCCTTCGGATGGTATTTATCTGGAGGTTGCTGTCAACTGACCCTTGGTGATAAACAGAGACCCTGTGCTTTCTGCTGTGCTTGTCTGCAGGAGCTCATGAGGAGATTGATTACTCAGCTAAGCTGAAATTCAGTGATGATGAAGGTGATGAAGAAGGCGAAGAAGAGAGGAGTGAGCCCAATAATGGTGCCCGGTAAGGGGGGGGGTAGGATTATTGCTTTTTACATGGCATAGTTCATGCTACCGAGAGAGAGAGAGTCCTGTCAGTTTTGCGCTAAAATACAGCTGCTTCTTCCAGGGAAGCAAGAGAGCAGCAGCGTACCCAGGAGGGGCTAGCTGCCACCTCGCGCGCCCGTGGTCCGGACAGCGGAGGAGAGAGCCTCCGTACTCCTCCTTCTGCCCCAGAAGATGCTTCCCAACCCCCCTCCAGCAAGCCAGGCTGGGCCGAGGAGGGGACGGGCAGCTGGGCCGCTCAGGGCAACATTACTCTTCACCAGGTACTGTGTCCACCAGAGGGCACCATCGTCCCATCCCTCTGATGCTCTTCTTGACACCTGCGCCTTAGACAGCTTTACGCTTCGCGTGTGTAAATGACGGCCCGCCAGTGGATCTTGTAATGGGTGGATAATACGTGGGTGATGGGTAACTGGCTCGCCCGCCGTCCCCTCTCCACAGGGGCGGAGGTCTGGATTGGGTGGGACACGGGAGCAGCCCTCCCCCCCACCGGGGCCACTGCTGGGCCAGATACCCTACTCCTACTACCGACAGGTACTATGGCAAAACTCGTTTAAAGGTGTCGCACATCAGTATATTAAGACGGGGCTTATCTGACCCCCAGAGGTGTAGATGTAAGTTCAAGTGACTGAAGCTTTTGCATATTTCAGTCGTCACTTGTGTGAAGGAAGGTGAGCAGCAGGGTGATAGGAGTGGGTGCAAAGAGACCTCTTTTCTTCTGTGGTGTTTTAAGACGTCACTTTGATCCATGCACCCATCACGCCCCTGTTCTTCCGCAGGACCGCCCATCGCCACAGCATGGCTCCGCCGCCACCGTCAATGCCTCCCAGAAGCTGCCCTCCAGTCTGACCCAACAGCAGGGGCAGCAGTCCAACACCCCTCCAGCTGCCGCCTCCCTGGCCCCCCAGCCCCAGGGTGAGGACGATGACGAGACGTGGCGCCAGCGCCGAAAGCAGTCCTCCTCGGAGATCTCGGCGGCTGTGGAGCGCGCGCGTAGGCGGCGGGAAGAGGAGGAACGCAGGATGGAAGAGGAGCGCCGGGCTGCCTGCGCCGAGAAACTGAAGAGGCTCGACGAGAAGCAGCAGCAGAGCGCCAAGCCCATGGCAGCTACCTCTTCAGGGAGCAGCAGAGAGGGCAGCAGCCCTGGGCCCTCCCTGTCCGCCCCAGCTTCCTCCCCCGTCATCAGCCAGCCCTCGTCCCCTTGCGTGGACTCTGGCGAACCCCCCCTCTCAGCTTCCCAGGCTGGGGGTGCCACAGGGGCTGGTGGCAACAACAGGCAGAGGGCTGGCAGTAACAGCAGCTATGATTCAAACACGGGTCAGTTATAGCTGCTCTGTAGCTGCCCCAGGGCCAGAACTCCATGTAGCTATGAAAGTGGGCCATCTGTCACTAGTGGTCTTGAAAAAAAATTGTCATCATTTTGACTTATTCCTAAAATGTTACTTGATTTTTTTAAAATGATTGTACTGTACCTCTATACCCCTCTTGCTTCCAGAATCCCAGCAGTGTCCTCAGCCCCCAGCTCCCCAGACCCTGGATGCGGTGGTGGCCAACGATGGAAGGGATGAGGTCGCTGGTTCCCCCAACTTGCGCAGCGGCTCAGATATTATAAAGGTGGAGGGCATAGGGACAGTGCCTGGTCGACAGCCGGGCAGCCTCCCGAGCCAGGGCTACTCGAAGTACCAAAAGTCGCTCCCTCCTCGCTTTCAGAGGCAACAGCAGGTCAGTGCTTGTAGAAGCAGCTCTGTGGAACTTGTGCCGTTAAGCTGAGTGCTGTGCCTTGGAAGTCATTTTAGGTTTTGCTGTTTCCTGAAATATAGGTGTGTGAGCACTTTGAAAACAGTCCAGGGCTGTAGTGAATCTCAGGAAGCACAGGGTGCCACTGGAGGACATGCTAGCCCATCACACACACACACACAGGGCAAATTCGAAAAGCAGTTTAAGCAGACCGTGTAGTTTGGGACTCTGGGAAATTCCACACAGTGTGGGAGGCAGGAGTTACATTTGCGTTATATTTGTTTTTCTGACGCTTTTGTCACAGATGTATAGTGAAGCAAATAGCACATAGCAAACATTCAGCTGTCAAACAATCAATTACACATAAGTACAGCTAGGCTGAACTTCCAATTATTTCTCAGTTTTTGTGTACAGTTAGTATTTATATGTGATGAGGCATTTATTTCGGCACAGGAGCAACTACTCAAGCAGCAGCAGTGGCAGCAGCAGCAACAGCAGCAGCATAGTCAAGCAGCCCAAAACCAGCTGCAGCCTCCAGCAGCCCCACAAGGCCCCGCTGGGGGTGCGCCACCGCAGTCCGCCCCCAAACAGCCTCCCTTGTACCCACCCGGGTCATTGGGACGGCCTCCTCCACTGCCTATGAACTTTGACCCTCGATGGATGATGATGTCCTACATGGACCCAAGGGTGATGCAGGGCCGCCCTGCACCCATGGAGTACTACCCTACCAGCATGCATCCTTCGGGTAGGTACAAGCTTTTAAGGCGATGGGCAGTCTCTATTAAAATGACATGAGAAACGTTCCCTCGTCAGGATTTTAAAGGTCAGGGTGTGAAAAACATGATTTTGGTTGCCTTGAATTAAACACATTTATCCATCTTCCGTAGCAGTTATTCAGTACAGGGATATGGGCAGCCTGATGCCTCTTCCTGGAAGCACTGGGCCCCATTTCAGTAGAATCTGTTATAAATGTGAACATGCTGATGAGAATTTTGAATGACTTTTTTCTGTTCTGCACATGTGTGCCCTGTCTCCCTGCTCCGTGTCACAGGGCTCTTGGCCCGCGAGCGCTCCGATTCTGGCGGCTCCAGCTCAGACGCATTTGATCGGCAGCAGCCCCACCCAGGACCCCCCGCACCCCCACCGTGGAACACCACCTATGGATCCGAAGCTGGCCTGGGGACCTGACATGTTCCCTGGGGGCAGCGAGGCCCGCAGCCTGAGCTCTCCTCTGAGGCAGAAGCAGCATGATGAAGAAGAAGCCAGTAAAGGGCTCAGGTAAGACCACAGATGGATATCTGAACTCTAAATCGGTGTTTCCCGTGTGGGCTATCCTGGCTGGAAGCTTGGAGTCTGTGGGTATCAGTGGACCAGACTGGGAATCGTTGCTCTAGATGAAGGGGAAAATAGCAGGTAAAGGACATATAGGACTTCATTTCTTATTTTCTCTTTCTTCAGGAGTGATACACCTCCGGTTCGACTGCGAGATGGAGGAACGGGTCCCATTCAACAGCCTAATGTTGCCCCCAGCTCTCCCTCTGGCTCCTCCAACCAAACCCCACCACCGCCTCTTGGTACCCAGGGAGGGCCCGGAGTGGGAATGCCAGGTGGAAGCGGGGGCCACCTTCCCCACCATCACCAGCCCTTTATGGGGGGCAGGGGTAACTACAGCAGTTTCCCTGACGGTGAATCTAGAGGGCCTCCCCACCAGCAGCAGAGGGGTAACAGTGGAGGTGCTCTGCATGACTTCAGCCACCCGGACGAGGGCTCCAGAGCAGTCCAGCAGGGGCAGATCTGGGGTGCCCCACACCCCCACTATGACCGTAATGGTCGTGCTGATCTCTCCCCCCTGGAAAATAACCCACATCTGCACCACCACCATCCACATCACCCTCACACTTCCCATTTGCCCATTCACCCCCACAAGACAGAGAATGGCAGGGAACGTGAGAGGGGAGGGGAATTGAAAAAGAGCGACCCCTCTCCACCTCTTAACCAACCTTGCATCTCTTCCTCCTGCTCGTCCTCCTCCTCTTCATCGTCATCGGCCCGAGATGACCATGGCGACAAGCTGTCTTTGCAGCCCATCCCTCCACAGCAAGACCATGATTTGGGGTCAGGAGTCAGCAGAAAGCAGGAGAAGATTGGCCCCACCCATCTTCATTCCACCCACTCCTCTGTTGCCCCTTCCTCCCACCATCCCCTCCAGCAGCAGCAGCTGCCCCACTCAAAACCAAACCAACGTGGACGCGAGCACAAGACTGAGACTCAGTGGGGGCCACGTCCTGGAAGCAGCAGTAATGTTTCCTCACACAACAGGAAGTCTAGTGCCCCAGTAGGAAGCAGCATGGAAGAGGAACTGGCAGGTTCTGTGACAGAAAACAAAGCCCCCACTCATCCTGGAGGAGGTAACACCAACAAGCGGGCTGGGCCTATTAAGAGGACCACGATTCGAGAGAATAAACGAGAGGGCGGCGAAAGCGAGGGAGGAGAGAAGTCAGCCGGGGGGTCAGGGAAGGACAAAGAACAAGACTGTACCCAACCATCAGTTAAACAGGATACAGCCACCAGCTCTCACACACCCTCTGTGCCCTCTAAAGATGACCCGGCACTGAGCAGCAAACCCAGAAGTGGGGCAAAGGAGAAAGTGACAGGTGTAAGCAAAGGATCTAAAGATGGGGACAGCCAGGCTCCGTCTTCGGCCTACTCCGGTCCGTCGTCAAGGCGAGACAGGGAGCGTTCCTATGAGAGGAGCGGAGGAGGGGGCAGTTCGTACCACCATGCAGCTCCACCAAAGGGCAACAGAACTGGTCGAGGCCGAGGAGGGGAGTATTACGGAAGAGGGCGGGGGTACAGAGGCACCTATTCGGGGAGCGGAACTGGAGGAGGTGGCAATGGCAGTCGTGGGAGAGCAGGAGGGAGGAGTGGCCGGGATTACCGATCCTCAGCCGGTGGCAGTTACCACCAGGCCAATCCACACGGCTCCAATACCCAAGATCCCAGCCTTTACAAGGGGGATTCAGTGTCTGGGAGCGGAAGGCAGGGGAGCTCACAGCTGAACCCAGGGCGTGCCAGAAACCGCAGTGAGACCAGGAGCGAGGGCTCTGAATACGAAGAAGTTCCAAAGCGGAGGAGACAGCGGGGCTCCGAGACAGGCAGCGAAAGCGCTGCCAGTGACCTCGCCCATTCCGACAAAGAGGAGCGGAAGCAGCAGCCAAAAAACGGCAGCGGCAGCACAGTCAACGCTACACCTGCCACTGGAGGGGGCCCTGCCTCTAGCACACAGCCCAGAATGTCCCAGACTCGCGTCTTCACCCCTAGGGGTGTCCCTTCGAGACGAGGCCGAGGTGGCGGGGGTGGAACGGGAGGGATCTACAGAAACGTTAGTGGTAGTGGGGGGGGAATTTCGAACAGTCATCGATCTGTGCCTAACTCCTCCACCCACAGCTGGCCTTCCAAGTCGTCATCCTCGGTTCGGAAACAAGTCGCTTCACAGCCTTTGCCTCCAAAGGACGGGGGCCATAGTGGTACTGAGAAAAAGGAGAAGGCAGCAGATTTGGGGCACTCCCAAAATCAGAACGCCAACGTGCAGCTCCCCTCAACTCCCATGGCACCTCCTTCAGCATCCCAGCTACCCTCCGAGAACGGGGGCCTGGGATCCCCTGTGTTGTCCGCGAACGTTCTGCCCAATTCTGCAGCACCTGCCGGTGTGCCTCAAGCGATCTCCGGTCCGGATGCCCGCAGCTTCCCTCCCCGTGGATTTGAGCGCCCCCCTAGGCGTCGCAGGCACGGCCGCTCGCAGCATCAACAAGATAAACCCCCACGGTTTCGTCGTTTGAAACAGGAACGGGAGAACGCAGCTCGAATCAACGGAGGAACCAACATAATCGGAGGGGGCATACCCACACAGAGGCCAGCATCACCTTCCCAGGTAGCTTTGCATGAAGTGGACAGCACTTCCAATGCAGCCTCGACGGCCACTCCCAGTGCAAACCACAACATGGCAGCAAGTACCACCACCACCAACAACAACAACAGCAGTCACCAAGTGGGAACCAACTCAAATTTAAACACCCACCATCATCACCATCACTACCCCCCTGCCATAGCCCCCCAACACCACCATAACCACAATCCACCAGGGGGCGCCAAGTCCCCCGACATCTCCAATCAGAATTCTGATCAGGCCAATGAGGAGTGGGAGACTGCCTCCGAGAGCAGCGACTTCAATGAGTTCCGGGAGAGAGAGGGTGGGAACGCAGGCGGAGTCGCAAGGTCCTACTCCTCACACCACCATCACCACCTGCTGGGAAGAGGAGGCGGCAGTGGTGGAGGAGGCGTGGAGCGAGAGATCACTGCGAAAGAATCTGCCGCAAACAAGAGAAGCTTCTCCAGCCAGCGACCTGGGATGGAGCGGCAGAACCGTAGAGTGAATGCGGGTGGAGGAGGAAGGGGTCCTCGGGGACCGTCAGGTGGTGGCGGCGGCGGCGGCCCTGGCAGCGGAAGTGGTAACCGTAGTGACAGGCGTGGAAACTGGCCTTCCCCCAAAAATAGGAAGTGAGATTAAAAGTTTTGAAGCATTTCAGATTGCTCCCCTTTTTGTACCCCAGTGTTTTGTCCAATCTCCTCTCATCATCCCCAATTCTCCCACATAACAGCTCATTACTGTATATTGCATTGATACAAGAGACGGTGTCTACACCCTCACTCTGGCTCTCCTCGGTACATCTCCGTTTCTTAGCTGTTGTCACCTGTCATCTCTGTACGTCCCCCCCCCCCCCCCCCCCCCCCACGTACCACATGCTGTCCAGTCAGCTCCTTCTATCTTATTTGATTTACCTGCCGAATTAAAATGCTGACTGAAACAACCTTTCTTTTTATATACAAGCACAATAGAAGAGCAGGTAAACCTCAGCTTGTCTGCTGTTATCTGCAGCTTGTTGGATGTATCGGCATGAAAGGGGTTTGACGCAGATAGGCAGAATGTTTATATTTATGTGTCTGTATATTTATACCACAAATACCGCTGGGGAGTTACTTGGTTGGGATGTTCAATGTATTTACTTCTGGAGGGGGGGTTGCTTATTTTACCAAGGACAGTTGTGATAGCATTTTCACCCCCCCCCCCCACACTTTTTGCATATCAGCCACCCTCTCTTAAAATGTTTGTGTTTCCGATCTTTTTTTCCTACCCAACAAAGCAGATAATTATTTTTTACACTACCCTCTTAATTTTCTGACCAGTTCTTGAAGAGTACTCTCTCCCAACCCTTCACTCCTGACAACACGCTCTGATTTGATCTTCGTCAGTGTTTTGCAGCTTGTTCAAATTCAGGCCAGTGTTATTTTGACCTGCTTTATTCAAATATTGTTGCCCCTTGGTTGCATTTGTCTGATTTCATAGCTCAGCTCTTGAACTTGTTAAACACGCAGTAGTTTGACTGCACTACAAAAAAAAAGAATTTTCTTAAAAGAAAAAGTCATGACTACTTTTCAAGATTAGTTTCCTTATAGTTAATTTTAACTGCTTCTTTTTAAATATCTGGCCACCACTTTACCGAAATGTTTTCTCATCCTTTGTGTCAAGACTTTTAAAATAATCTGGCAGGAAATGGGAGTCTTTTTCTTAGGAGTAAAGAAAAGCTAGTATTGTATGTTTCTAAGCATAATAATCCATGTGAATGTTTTCTTTGAAGAAAATTTTTTGCTTTGTAGAGTAGGACAGTCTGCTGTAAGCACTCCTGTAGTGATGGGAACTTTTGGTTTTATTTTTAAATCTGCCTGGAGGTCTGCATTGAGCAAGATTACTTTTTGCAGTGTCTCATTCTGGCCCCTTAAAGGCAAAATGGGCTGATTGACTGAATATTGTACTGTTACTAATATATGTATGTGTACACATCTGTATGTGCGTATGATTGTGTATATATACATGATATACACACTCTGCAGTGGACAGAAGTTAGTGAAAATTTGTGTGTGCTGAAGACATTCTGCTCGTATACCATTTGCTGAGCGGTTGTGGGAAGTAAGGGGCTTTGCAAAGCAGATATAAAACCACTGTAGCCAATCTATAAGAGCAACAGTATGTTGTCGTCTTTCTGAACTACCGGCAGTCATGGTGAAGTTATACATTATCTATTTACAACAGATTTTTCCAAACAAATCTCTGAATAGGAGCAGCTTCTTTGAATGCCCCCAACGGAAAGGCAATGTTACAAGAACTATTGTACATCTTATGGGCACACAAACACACCACCTTGCACACAATAAGTATCCATTTGCACAATTTGTTTTCTTCTTAAGTGCATCTGTTCCCACAGCTCTAGGTTGGGGTTTTGTGTTCTGCAGGGAAATGGCATGTTTGTGACGCATGGATGCATATGAATGTGTTTTGCGTTCCCTATTGTGTCTGTGATGTTTTTGGGGGGCTTGTTGAGGGGCATTTGACTGTTTTCACCTGTATCTCTCTACATGCTTTTCGCAAAATGTGTAAGGAGAATGTGAACAGTTTCATCATTACTTTTCTTATATGCATTCATGTATATACATTCAGGTGTGTGTATGTGTATATTCAGATGAACATTTTCATCAGTTACCTGGCCTGAACTTGTAGATCAACTGGCGCTTAAAATGAGAATTCTTAAACGAAGATGATCGGAGTGGGTTATGTTCCTGTTGCGCTGAGACTATTTCCGACAAAACATGACATGGGGATGTTCCCAGGCCTGGTTTTTCCATGGATAACTGGTCACTGCAGGCATTACCCATTTCCATTCTGCAGTTGTAGCAAACGCGCTGCAACTCGGCCCCGAATCCTTCAACCTCCATAACCTTCCAGGTCCTTGTTTGACATGCTCATATTGTATGTGCCGTAATTAAAGTAGATTTTCCTCTTTGAGATGCACAAAGCTTGTACCATATTTCCAGCGTTACTAAAGTTTCTGGAGTGGTTTAACATGGTTTGTTAATGGAGCCGTAATATACACACCTCTGTATATTGGTATGTATCTAAGTTCAGCTACCCCAGCTTACATTCCCACAAACAAAATGTTGCCATTTTTAAGTTCAAGGGAGCAATGTACACGCAGAGAAGTGTCTTATAATAAACATTATACAGATGAGGAAAAATAAATTTTTGTTTTAATGGAAATCTTTTGGTGTCTTGTTCATTGTGGTTTTCTTGTGCAAAGGTATGCAAAGCTGTCAGCTAGGCCTATTTTAAATATTTAAATAATATTTTAAATAAAAAGCAAATACTGTCTTTGTTCACGAGGTTTCTATCAAGTAATTTTTCCAATAGTAACACAAGGGAAAATATTTAACTTTGTGCTGCCTGCTTAAGTTCTGTATGGAGTTTTTGTGGGTTTATTTTCTATCCAATTGGATCCAATGCCAACATTTCCAGTATTTTCCACCCACATTCAGTGCCGGCACAAACCGTAATGGTAAAAGTGGGAGATGGTGCTGGTGAATCTATTGTTAAATTTACATTTAATTTACAGCATTTGGCAGACGCCCTTAGCCAGAGCGACTTACATAAGTGCTTTAAGACTCTGCAATGAATTTTCCGATACTAGCTCAAATTATCACTTCATTGTTCTGTTTTCCTTTCTCCTTATGGGCAGCCCTGCCTGGGTGCAGCCTCCTGGTCTCTATAACAATATAAACATTTTAAGTACCATGTAAACCCCAAAATTAATGTTAGGTTCTCAAAATCTAACTTAAAAAGGTATTTAACTTGCAGATGCAGTGTTAAAACAGCACTTAACATGGTGGCAAACTATGTAAAATAAGGTAGAGCAATATCTAAAAAAAAATATGTGATATGAATTATAAAATATCATCAGGACTAGTTCCCCCCCCCCAGGATGACACGTTACTGTCATGTGGGAGTAGGAGAAATCCGGTAATCTGCCCTCCTTCAACCTAGTATCATTACAGGACCTTTTGTCTGAGCAGTGCCCGTAGATTATCAGTGGTGGTACTAGGTTGAAAGAGGGTAGATCACTGGATTGTTCCCATTCCCACACGACACCAAAATGGTAAATTAACGGTAGATAACCAGCTGGAAATCGGATATGTATAATCCCTGAAGGCTTTGCACCCAGGGTTGTTAGAAATTTTGGGCCTCATGAAAGCTTATCATATTGGGCCCCCAACTCACACTGTCATTGGGGCCCTTGGAATCGTCCTAACTGCTCCCTCCCCTCTTTGCAGCACCACTGCCAGCACATATATGCTAACCTTAGTCTCTTCCCATGGACCTCTGCTAAACGGCTTAAAGTTAATAAAAAAAAAAAAGTTTACGCATGAAATTAAGATAGAATAGTGAAAACAACCAAGAACAAGTTGCGGTTTGGGTGTTCTAGGAACACCCAAGGGGTTGTGTATTTGTACATGCAAGGCTTCTCTCACCCCTCTCTCGAACCACTTGTCTTCTCAATGGGAAGGGTGAGGGAAGCCTTGCATGTGTAAATCCAAAACCCCTCACTTAACAGCGGTGGAGGCATTAGGCACAACCTGTCTCTTATTTATCCTGCGGCCCTCTCATCCTTTCCCAGATCATTCCCTGGAAATATCAGACCCAATCCATACCTCCACCAGGTGGACCACCCTTAACGGCCCACTCTATGGGGGTAGGAGGGACTGCTAAGGTGTGACGGTTTCAACCCCCCCCCCCTTTGTTTCACTCAACGAGCCTACTTAGAGCAGGTTTGAAGTGAAACTACCCAGGAGGATAAATATGTGGACACTTACAACCTCCCTCAGACTGAAGAAGCTGCTTGGATGAGCAGTGAAATGTTTCTACCTTTCAGAGAGAAGTCCAGCTGCTATGACTCAACCACCAGACAACCAATTAGAAACAATTACTTTTTGTTAAAATATTATGTTTTAGGGCAGAAGAATACTGGGGAAAGTTCACATTGCAATATTTCAGGTTTTTGCAATTTTTAGGAGTTGAAAATTAACCATGTAGCCAAATAGACTCTGATGGGAGATAAGTTCTGTCAAACAGGTTGTAGTGTGAGTTGTGTCAGCAGACACAAAGCAGTGCTTTTGTTTAATATCGTCGGTATGGAATACAAAATATTTCCATAGAGCTGAAGGTGAATGTATTCCCCTGACCAGATCTTGTGCGCTTTTCAACTTTACACTTATTTTAGTTTGATTCCTCACAAATGCGCCACAAGATCTATGAGTGAGTCAAGCAAGGACAAGCATGATTATGATCGTCTCGGAGAGTGCATGCAAAAGCAGCGGCGATAAACTGTATTGTGGTTAAAAAAACATACTAGATAATGTTGAAAAAGAACTATCATTAGTTCTGCTTCCTCAGACGGAGTAAAAATGGTTTGAACCCAGAAGACTATTGCGGTTGTTGCGATGTGACAACTGCATGAAATGCCATGTCGATATTAACATAGTACGAGTATAAAATGTGCCCTGCGATGGGCTGGCCCCCCATCCTCGGTTATTCCCTGCCCATTGTTTCTGGGATAGGCTCCGGTCCCCCCGCGACCCAATAGGATAAGCGGTTTGGAAGATGGATGGATGGATGGATGGAGTATAAAATGAGAGTGGTAGAGTTGCGCAGTGGATGGCGCTGTCGTCGAACACCACCGATTTGTGTTTGTTGTTTGCATATGTTCCCCTTATGTGTGTCTGGCTTTTCGGAGGATCCTCTGATATCCTTTCACTATCCAAAAACAAGTAGCTTCAGTGAAGTGCCTAAATTGATTGTATGTGTGACTAAGTTTGCTCATATTGCAATGTATATTATATTGAATTATTTTACATTATATTATGAACGATTAGTCAATGGATCTTCTGATTAATTGGTACATGATAACTATACACACACACAACCCCTGGCAAAAAATATGCAAGTAATATGCAAATACACGTCTAATTATGCAAATTAGTCTGCAGTTAAAAGAGAGTGCTTGCAGACCTTAACGAGCTGTTGCACCTGGCTGATTGACAGGAAACATGCACCCAACAAGAGAGCTGTCAGTTGAAACAATGGAAAGGATTATAATTCTGTTTTGTATACACACAGATTGATATAAAGTGGCTTCCTGATGGAGGGGGTATAACCAAAGTATGTCCCGGAGTTACGTCCTTCATGATTTGTTTAGCTTGTCTGACGCAGCAAGTCTTTTGTAAATGTTCAAGCAGCGGTAGTTCCGTGTCAATGATGGCCTGTGCTGTTTTTATGACTCGCTGTAGGGCTTTTTTAGTGGCTTTGGTGCCAACTGCTTGACAGCTTGGTACAGCAGTAAGTAAAATGCTCTCTCTATTGCATTTGCAAAAATTAACCAGCATCTTCTGGGAGAGGTTAGTACTCTTCAGCCTTCTCAGAGAGTAGAGGTATTGTTGTGCTTTGCTTCCTACCACTGAGGTGTTGTCAGCCCAGGAAGTCCTCAGTGATGGTCACTCCCAGAAACTTCAAGCTAGATACCCTTTCCACATCCTCTGCTTTGATTGCTACTGGAATATGATAGATCTTTAGTAGCCCTGAAGTCCAAATTGATTACTTTAGTCTTCTTGGAGTTTATGACCAAGTTGTTGGTGTCACACCACACTGTTAAGTTCCAAACTTCCTCCTTATATGCAGCATCATCATGTTTAATATAAGTCCAATGACAGTTGTATCATCCGCAAATTTAACAATAATGTTTGATTCATGGGTGGGCTGACAGTCATGGGTGAAGACTGCATAGAGGAGGGGACTTAGCATACAGTCCTGTGGCCCACCAGTGATTCGGGTGAGGGTGGATGATGTATACATGCCCAACCTGACAGACTGAGGGCAGTTGGTGAGTACAGTAGTACAGTGCAGTAACCAGTTGCATATGGATGGGGTTGAACCTAATACATTGAGCTTGATGATCACCATTTTACGATGGTGTTAAACGCTGAACTGTAATCAACAAAGAGAATCCTAATATATGGTCTTCTGCAGCTGTGAGAGGGCAACATATGCAAAGCCACACAGATGGCGTCCTCGGTCGATCTGTTTGTTCGACAGGCAAACTGGTGTTAGTCTAGATTGGATGGGACAGAGGCTTTAATGTGGGCGAGTGCCACAGGGGTGAGAGATAGTCGCTAGTCATTAAGACAGGTAATCATAGTTTTTGGAAGAGGCACTCGTGGATTTCAGGCATGCAGGAGCCACAGAAAAGGAAAGAAAAAGGTTGAGCTGAATTGAATAAAACGAACTGTCCCAAAAAGAGAAATTTTACTTATTGTGAATAAAGATTTATAATAAATAAGACTGAATCTCCGTGTACCGATGATGGAGGGGTTGTCGATCCCAAGTAGTAAATCGCGAAAATCGTATTTCCAAAGCAGCCAAGGACACGCGAGTATCTGAGAAGGATTATACACAAGAGGTGCAAAATACACACATGACATATTTTTTTTTACAATAATTAACAGACGTTCGCGTGGAGCATGTCGGGAGAAATGTCGCAGAGTTAATACGTCATCATGCTATTACAGGACCGATTTCTGTGCAGTACGACAGGTCCTGTTAGCGGTGTATGCTGTTTACTGAGCTAAGCTGTGTTAAATACTTATTCTGTTGCAATTATCAGCCTATTACTTTTTAAAGCGGGGGGTAAGTAGATAAGTTATGTGCACCTTCGAGTGTGACCAGCGAATTTATGAGTGAAAACAGACGCTCATTTCCATTTTATGCGACCTACGCAAAAATGCGCCATATTGAACCATCAGAAGCAAATTACATCCGTTCAGTGTTTTTTTATATTGGAATCATTGGGTCACTTTCGAGCTTTGATTATTTCGGGTTTTTTATATAGTATGGTGTTAAATCTCGATTAATATCTGCCGTTGAAGACGAGTTAGATCTGAACAATGTGGTATCGATTGGTATCTAGTTCTGGATTCCTTTTAAATTATATGGTGTGGAAGCACGATTTTTACCTCTGAACGAAGTGAATAAATTGTAGATATGTGTAACCGACAATCACACGTTTGTTTTTTTTAAAAAAACGTTCCTGCCACAAGACACAAAGCTATCTGCTGTAGCAATGAAAATCGATTGTTGATTGATGTATGACTAATGTCCAGGAGATAACCCTAACCCCCCCTCCCCTGTCACAATGCTACGAAGCGACAGCGGTTTGTCTAAGAACTTTTGAGATGCTTGTCAGAGTGTATCCTATTCTCTGTGTAGTGTTTGGTGAATAGTGTATTTCTGAATGTTGTCTTTCGCTGAACATACACAGAGGGCTTTCGCCGAGGTCGGACATGAGCAGCTCTGAGGAAGTATCCTGGATTTCCTGGTTCTGTGGACTCAGGGGGAATGAATTCTTTTGTGAGGTGAGACCTCTTATCTTTAAATCGCAGCGATGATAATGTGACAGTCCATGCTTTTCCAGTCTTAATTTGCATGTCTTCAAATCATGTGATTATACAAAGCACCATGCATTTGCATTTACAGGATTTGGCAGACGCCCTTAGCCAGAGCGACTTACATAATTACCATGCCTCGTTAAATTTAGCATAATGAATTTAGACCTTCAGAATGACTGATTTTACTGTACTTTAATGCATACTGCAAGGGTACTCAATTTTGAAGAAATTAATGTTACTTGTATAGCGCTTTTCAGGACACCCAAAGTACTTTACAGAACCAATGAGCAACTACTTGAAACACCACCACTCTAGCCCCCATTTAAATGATCTGAAGGCAGCCATTCTGCGCCAGTAAGCTCACCATACAGTAGCTAAGGTGCTGAAGGGGCAGGAGAAAAGTTAGATACAGGGGATGATTAGGAGGCCAGATTTGAAAGGGTTAGAGTGGGAAGCCACTGGGCATTGGGGTGCCGCTCTTACTCTGTCCAGGGATCTTTTATCGCCTCAGAAGGTCAAGACCTCGATTTTGCATCTCATTTAACAGACACAGTGTTCCCATCACTGCACTGGGGCATTGGGACCCACACAGACCACAGGATGGGCTAACTTGCTGGTCACACCAACACCCCTGCTCTGATCTGCAGGTCGTATGTCCACTGTGTATGCAGGTCTTTCCTGTAGCTCGCTCATTACATTACTAATTAGAGGACCGATTGACTGAGTCCTCACACCTGGGTTTGTACAGCTGACCTACAGGTTGCCCCAAAAGCCTGCATACACACTGGCCCATTGCGGATAACATTGCCCACCCCTGGTGTAATGCTTCAGATTCATGTTCCATTTCCTACACATTGGCTACTGAATAATGCCAGTTGCATACAACCAATGATGTCTATCCTACCTCTTCATCAGGTAGATGAGGACTATATCCAGGACAAGTTCAACTTGACGGGGCTCAATGAGCAAGTTCCCCACTACCGACAGGCCCTAGACATGATCCTCGACCTCGAGCCAGGTGAGTAATGTACTCACTTGGGCTCTTAGAATAAAAACTGTGAGGCTGAATCCTTGAAAGAACCCTGCAGTTTTACCCATAACAAGGTACCCCATTTTATTTGGACCAACTTATCAGCATTAAGGGATCCTGAAATGGCAGGGTTTTTTAAGGAAATGATCTATGCAAGTGTATGTAATGCATACTTGCCAAATGTGACAGTTTGTCACTGGTTGTTGCGGTCTGCATGTGTGTGTTACCAGTGGTCCAGTCCTGGATGAATTTGTTTCTTTTGCTCTGCCTTCAGATGAAGAACTGGAGGATAATCCTAATCAAAGTGACTTGATTGAACAGGCAGCCGAGATGCTGTACGGCCTTATTCATGCTCGGTACATCCTCACCAATCGGGGCATCGCTCAGATGGTATGCCCCGCCCTCCCCCCCACAGGGAACACCTGTGTGTTCAGGACAATGTTAATCTTGTGGTTTTACCTGCAAATGAGTTTTGTTGTTGCGTTTTTAGCCTGTAGCTGCAAAGACACTAATGCTTTGTAAGGATAATAAGCTTTTTTGTATTTGTTTAAATCGGTTAATCAAAAGACAGAATGTAGTGAGAGGATGATGTTTTGTATCAACACAGTTTCTTGAACCTCTTTCAGCTGGAGAAGTACCAGCAGGGCGATTTCGGATACTGTCCCCGGGTTTACTGTGAAAACCAGCCCATGTTGCCTATTGGTGAGTCTGAGCGGGGCTTCAGTGTCTGGGTATGAAAAGTTATTCCAAACTAGTTACTTTTTTGTTTTATTGAATCTAATGAATTTACGGTGCAACTTTACACAATATTTATTGTGCCATTTTACTGTTTTTGAAAAACGGTGGCCCAGGTCAGCCTGTCTCAAAGACAAGTTCTGCCCCGATTCATTTATGTTTCACTGTAAATGTCCTCCTGTTTAAACCATGGTGCTCTGGTGGCTCAGAGTGAATACCTGGCCAGTTTGTTTTATCCACATCGTACCAAACAAGCTCTCGTGAAACTCCCTCCAGGGTTGTCGGACATCCCAGGAGAAGCCATGGTGAAGCTGTATTGTCCCAAATGTATGGATGTGTACACCCCCAAGTCCTCGCGTCACCACCACACCGACGGGGCCTATTTCGGGACCGGATTCCCCCATATGCTGTTCATGGTTCACCCTGAGTATCGCCCCAAGAGGCCTGCCAACCAGTTTGTGCCCAGGTGGGTGCGTCGTCTCTCTTTCTGCCTCCTGTCCCTTTGACTCGTATCTGTAAATGTTCCCTGTAGATCGTCCTGTAGACCCTGCTTGCCCGTGTCCTCCAGTGAACTGTGTCGGGAAAGATATAGTATAATTTATAATAACTCGGGGAAAGGTATAAGTTCGATGGAGTAGTTTGTCGGCCTGCCAGTCCTTCTGGAGGGGTAGTTGGCCGAAGGCTGTCTTGTAGGTAGGGTGGAAACACTCCAGAGGTTTTTTGCCTGTTAAACCTCTTTTCCTGCCTCCCTTCTGTATAGTAGAATGGAACAAAGTAGAATATTTTGCTACTTTATTGATCCCCATCTGGAAATCTCTCTTCATCTCTCCCATCCTGCTCTCTGTGAGAGAGACTGATTGTGTTGTTACTTGTGATTGTAACCCGGCTGCCTCTTCCTGTCTCTCCAAGGCTTTATGGCTTTAAGATCCACCCCATGGCCTACCAGCTACAGCTGCAGGCAGCCTCCAGCTTCAAGAGCCCCGTCAAGGCCATGCGCTAGGTCGCCATGGGAAGAGGTGTTGGCACCGGGCTCGGCGTCCATGCCCGCGGCGTGCAGCAAGCAGCCATATGCGTTTGCTTAGGATTTCACATTCAAAACGGACAGTTAACATAAACAGAGAGGTGAAGACGATGCCCCCCCTCTGTCACACACACACACAAACACACACACACACACACGCACGCACGCAGATGTCCACAATTGTGCATGTCTGGCTGTAACAGAGACCCCGTTGAGTGACCTGTACACCATCCTCCTCTACCGGTCGCTTCCATTAAACGAAGGCGCACAGTTAGCCTCTGACTTTTTTTTTTAAACATTGCATCTGTGATCTGAATGTTCTGCAGAGAGACGGTCATTTGGAAAGGACTGAGTAAGTTTGAAGTTCTTTAACATTCTTGCCCATATGACACTTAAGTGCCACCGTGGGTCTTTGGCTTAAGGACTCGGTTACTCTTGTAGGCATGTGACGTATTCAGGAGTTTGGTTTTTGTTTGTTTTTCTTTCTTTTTTCCTAGTAGATCCTCTACTAGACTGCAGTGCTGTGCAGACCTGAGCTAGACAGTTACCACAGTCCTCCAGCATAAAATCTCTTCCTGCTGAGACAGACTCCTGGAATAGTGCTGCTGTGCATTTCATGGTGGGACTGCATATTTATTTAAGTATATATAGGAACCAGATGAGATTCCCAACAGACTTTCAATTTAAAGCGATTAAGCTTGTCTTGCGACCGTAACTGTCTTGTTTTATTTTATTTTTCCTCCGGTGTGTAACTACGAACAGGGTTCAGAATGCACAATAAAACTTTCTTTCACATTCTTGACACTGGGTGGCATCTTCTTCCTGCCGACATCGCCTGCATACGCCCCAGCTGCAGACGCAGACTCGCGTTTGCCAGTTAGCTAAGTGAACGCTGACGATGGTCTTGTCCTTTCGCCGCATTATTAAAACCTGGGCTTTTTCCAGCATGTTGCCCTAAATTGTTTAACTGTAGCCTCTCGTATGTCCCAGGGGGTGCACTGGTTTATCTGATTGAAAAGTTCACAGAGCTGTGTAACTTTAAAAAATGCACGGGTTGGGGTGGGGGCACCTTGAAACTCGGGTGGGGCAGGTTTCCAAACTGCAGTTACTATCACGATCCTGTCAAATGGTGAACTTGACATCTTGCGACACAGCAGGGATTTCACAAGGGCTCGTCTCTGATGGAATGATGCTTTCCAGTTTCATGGGATTTCTGTGGCCTTGTTTGTTTTGCAGCCCAGACAGCATGAGGAAACAGGAATGTTACCTAAGCCAAAGCAATGAGGTGCAGCTCAGTCCCTGTCTCTTAAAAGCAGAATGGACCGGTCCAAGCCAGGATGCTGTTAGCTTGACGAGTTGAACGGGCTTGTTAGCAGTTGGTAAAAACGATGGCGATCCACTTCATGCATATTGGGAGGATCCCTGGGAAGGTCCTGTTTTTTTTGTCTCACTAACTTTTCAAAAGTACATAATGTTTGACCACAAATGCAAGGACGGTAAGCGTGCACTCGAAATACTGCTTCGACAGCCTGAAAATGCCAGTTACTGTTCGCTGCATATTGCTTTTGGCTTTTATCGTTCTCCATGTAAGTTACTCTTTCAAGAATTTACATTTACAACATTTAGCACTTGCTTTTATCCAAAGCTACATACAAGTGAGGCAAAGCATGAACCTAATAATACCACTCAAGAAGTGCATCATGTAAAACATTCACAGAACGCAGAGAGGCATCAGTTTAGTAGATTCCTGGAACAGATGGGTCTTCCGGCATTTTGTGAAGCTGGAGAGGGAGTCTGATGACCGGATGTTCTTCGGCAGTTCATTCCACCATCAGGGAATTGCGGGAAAAGTCTGGAGCGACATTTCCCCCAGTGGTATTGGTTTCCTGACTGAAGAGGGTGAGATGGATTATAGGTCTAAAGCTGTCCTTTGATGGAGATGGGCTCCTGTCCATTGATGGATTGAAAACCAGTGCCAGGGACTATGTGGAGTTAATGAGGGGTCCATGGGGGCCTGCATGTGGTGTAGTGGGCTAAGCCTGTGTGCCTGTAATCAGCAGGTCCCTGGTTCAAACCCACCCTTGTCACATCTATAAGCAGCAAGACCCCCCCCCCCAGCTGTCTGCATAAAGACAATCAATACAGTATCAATTATTATTATTAATTAAGAGGGACAAGGACCTGTTTAACATGAAAGGATTTAGGCTGATTGGCCACCAGACTTGCTGCTATATTTTGACCATCTGCAGCAGTCAGGCCAGTAAACCTACAAGTGGAGAATCACAATAGTATAGTCGCAAGTCACAAATGGCTGAACTGGAAGCTGAGCTGCATACTCAGACAGAAAAGGTCTGATGTTAAAAGATTTTAAATACTGTGTATGTCACACTGCTAAGTTAAACTGAGGGTCTGGTTGGTGTCCAGTTAACCATCACACATCCTAGCAACAGTCTTGATTGGCATAATACTGCTTCAGCAAGACCTTCTACAACCTTTGTGAATATTAATGCTGATAATGGACATCTCTTATTGGTGCATAATCCACTATTAATTATATCTGAATACCCTTATGTCAATGTCAATAGTGACGACATGGGCAAAAGGAGATTTATATAACACCTGGATCAATTTCGTGAGGTCATCTCCCTGTACTGGGCAAGCAGCTGGAAGATGGGGGGGTAAAATGGGGTCTTCAGAAATTCTGTAAGTCTAGTGAAAACCCAGCTGTGTGGTACAGAGTGGCATGTCTGCTGCTCTGGGTGGAGAGAGTCTCAGGGAGAAGACTGCCAAGCTGTGGTCTGCCGAGGGAAGACCTACTTGGGTGTTCTCCCCCTGTGAATCGCTTTGTTCCAAATCCAAACGTGTTCTTCCTACTTGAGGATCTGGTAGCTTTCGACAGTCCAGCACCCATGAGAGGGTTTACCATTAGGGAGACGCCCTTTCAGCCACATGTATGATGATTTGTTGGACACTTTTTAGAGTGAAATGTAGTTCGATGCAGTACTTCGGCCCAGAGCCCTCACGCCTGCGTGTCTGTGTGTGAACACTGTATTTATGAGTATTCAGTGCACGAGAGGCACCTCCCTGGTGTATCATCCATTGTTTTTAGTGTTTTTCGCCACCTTCTGCCCTTCTTGTCTGCATGTGCTAGTATGAGCATCAGAGGTAGCCAGTGGCAAAAAATTGCAGTGTGTAAATAATACATTTACAATATAACAATAGTGATTTTTTTTCCAAAGAGAGAAATGCGTTTTTAAACAACAATGAAATCTTACTAATGAGTTATTTGAGAATGACTTGTTTGATCATTTAATTTCAAAAACAGAGGAAGCACCACCTCGTCTGCCTCTATGAACCAGTCACCTCTGATGAATATATATTCATTTTCTTGTCTTTAAATTAGGGCTATAAAGATGCATTGATGTATCGCGATTCAACTGCATCAGTCTCTAACATCATGATCAATTATAACCGATTTATTAAAGATTGAAGATATTCGTCCTTCTGGGTTGGCTGTTCTCATACTCAGGTACTTTCAATAACATGGGATGGCAGTGCAGGCTTATTAATATCCATAAAGGAAGTGCTACTACATGACTTTTGAGCTACGATGCTTTAGCAATGCAGAAATTGCTTCTTTTTCTAGCTATAGAAGCAGTGGTCAGGACTCTGAGGTAGCTAACTAGCTAGCCGAGTTAAAATGTCATGCTAGTCTTAGAGATGGACATCAGTGCTGCGCAACATCCGATACAAATCCAAACAACAGCACTGGTCAGATGTGTCCATCTTGGCTGGTGTTGCCAGCTGATATTTATATTTTATCAGTATTAAAAGCCAGAGTTAAAGACACAACTACTAAAATCACGAAAAACAGATGATTACCCTGGCTGATCAGCTACTTTCTGTAGTGGAGGGTTAGGGATTTCCTAGTCTGATGTGCTGCTTATAAATGGTGTCCAAACAGCAGCTCACAACATGTTTGTAATTCATTAGTAAATCTGGCCCTGCAAGTGGCTCAGACATTAGGCAAAAAATATATAGGTGTCAGGCAACATTTCCACATTGATGCAGCACTAGTTGGTTGTTTTTGACAAATTACACTGGATTGTTCTCTTTGTTTAATAAAAGATAAAAATCAAGTTTATGAGTTGCTACTTTCATTGTACGCCATTAGTGGTGTTTAAGCTCCCGTGGTGAAATGTTTGTGAAATGTTTCCAGTAAAGTTTAAAAAGGTTCTCAAAATAGAATTTTTGTTAGTATTTAGATTGTCGAAATAAGTGAATAATCAATTAATTAAATTGATAGATAGAAAGATTCCCGATACATGAAATCAAATCACCATGCAGCCAATGATTTACGGCTGTTTTATATCTCTAAGGTTTTTTAGTGAGATTGTTAAATCTGTAGAATATAATGCCAAAAACCTTTGTACAATAATCAGGTCAAAATGCATTATTTGTGCTGTTAATGGTGGAATTCTAATGGAGAAATGTTAATGGAGAAACCGCCAATTTTGCTGTTTTTTTCCGTCTCATGACATTTACCAGAAGAAGCTGTGTGACAGTGAGTCAGCCAGTCATATGAGAATAAGGCGCATTTGGGCAACAACAGAAACAAGCATCTTCTTACAAAATTATCTGTCAGTGCTCCAGTATCAGGGTTCAACACCATGGCAAATCCTGATGGACATTGTGATCAGAATGAACAGAGAACGGTAAAAATCCCCGGATGTCTTTCTTGCCCCGACCAAAACATCAACGATACATTGGTTGCACCCTTGAAAATGATTCATTGCTTCCCAAGTTCATTCTTGGGAGGCAAGTTAACAAGACTGGTCTTGCCAAGCCCACAAGTATGATCTTGGCATTCTCTGTACTGAGAAACACCCCTGGCATTTAGACGCCTCGTTTTTTACCACAGCCACGGACGAGCCTTGCCAAGGACAGGTTGCCGATCCCTGTTCCAGAGTAACAAAGGCTTCCATCTGTATAGCAACTCTGGGCTCGGTTCTCTACCAGCAATGGCTCAGACCCTGCTGTAGCAGGGCGTGTTCACAGACGTCTGTCCTGGGGAATCTGACAGCACCCAGTGAATGTGAAATGCTCTGAGGTAAAAGTCAAGGGAGTTACAGTGGAGGAGAGGCAGGGGTGTAGCTCTGGACTAGTCAGAGCCACAATATCGTATGACTCAACAAACAATATGAGGACAATACACACATTGGCATTGTTTTATGCCACCTTCAATGGGCACAGACACACTCATCCTTGGTCTGTCTTTAACTCACATTCTTCCTTTCACACCCCGTCCGGGACAAATTAGCATCAACGGAACGTAAAATTTAAAACCATAGTCATATTTTGTTTTCCCTTCTGCGAAGACTAGTGGAGACTTAGAATGAGTCACTGGTATTTAATATTAAACCCGGGGAAACATTATGTGTGTGTGTGTGTGTGGATGTGTCTGGGAAAAAGATTGGGATTTCGTCTTTATACATGTGTGTCTGTAGGTAAGACTCATTATGTACGTGTGTGTGTGTGTGTGTGTGTGTGTGTGTGTGTGTGTGTGTGTGTGTGTGTGTGTGTGGATGTGTCTGGGAAAAAGATTGGGATTTCGTCTTTATACATGTGTGTCTGTAGGTAAGACTCATTATGTACGTGTGTGTTTTTTTTTCAATACCGATTCCATCTTGTTTCCACATTCCCAGCATTTTCTTCCCCACCCAAGCACACAACCTTCCCTCCACCATGCACTCAGCACATGCAGTGGCGCTACACTTACGCTCGCTTAACTCACTGCTCCCTTTCACTGGCTCTCCAGCTCCACAGCTGGTTTTCTAAAATATTCCACTGCCAGCCAAAATACTGCTGTCATGTCTTCCAGGGCCAAAACTGCTAGAGGATCCAGTGTTTCCCACTGCTCCTGTACACAACTTATTACCTAAGCTATCATTTCCCTGATTATGATGCCTAATTCATGAGACAAATACATACAGTGGCCAAAAACGTATTATGACCATTACTGCTTGACAGAACAATAAGATGAAGTTCTTTTTGTTCAAAACAAGATTGCTCTAAATGGAGAACAAATCTGTAACCAAAGTTGTGGATGACAAGATCAGACATGCCACGCAGTTCACCCAGAGAATGCAGTTCTGTTCCCCTGCCCTCTAAAACTGTGATTCAGTCCTCCCTTCAGAAGCCAGTTTTATGACCTTCGTTTGCAGTTGTCGGGTGTGTACACGTAGTGATTCAGAATCGTGTAGGTGAAACGTTAATTTTGCTTGCTTACTTTTTATTTTACAGTGCGTCTAATATTTTCAACTGAAAATGAGTGTTTTACAATCACAAGAAGGGCTACGTGTCCATATTGAGTGGCTGTATTTTGTACATATATAAATTTAATTATTCAGTGTGATAAGTGCCCTGTGATACACAATTGAGCATATTTCAGCCACACCCAGGTTCATCTATTAAACAAACCTACTGTCTAGGGCATGAGAAGGAATGGCGATATTAAATATTATTGTTGCTTTATGTCGTCTTAGTCGTGTTTTGCCGTTGTCAGGAAATATTTAAGCAACAAATAAACATGTAGGAAAGCGTTTCAGGTTCATAAATAATCTGATTCTCATTCCAGAGAGGCGCGCAGGCGCCCTCGCGTTGAAAGCTGCACGTTACCACAGGGCGTAACGTGAATTTGTTAACGCTTGCAAATTTGGGAAATACACCGTCAAATATACAACCTTCACTGTTAGTACTGTCTGCTTAAATACTAGCAAGACTCAAGGATGCTGTCCGTACTGGGGAGAGGGGGACATATTATATAAACATAAGGCCAAACCTTTAAACATTCTTAAGTTTAAACTTCATAGCTTATATATACGTACTTCCAAGAGCCCACAACCAAAGCAACATTTGACTACCCAATTTAACAAGAAACAAGAACGAAACTAACGAATGCAAAATAATTTTCGTTTAATGCAATTTAATTGTTTTTTTTTTTACTAATTATTTTACGCATTTAGTTTTAGTTAATCTATTTTGGTGAATTCATAAATTTGTTAAATAACGTCCGTAAACTCTTTTTTTTGTAAAGTGGAAAAGATCATTTTGGATTCATAGTGCTTATATCGGATATGAACTTATATGGGACACTTTTTTAAATAGGACAAGTTTTTTTAAAGCTAAAAATAAGAAGACTTGAAAATAAGTGCAGAGGATTCGGGAGATGTTTTCATCTATACGATTTACTTTTTTCTTGCGTTTTCCTCCGAATTTGGTGGATGTTTTCGCCTATAATTCACTTAAACATCAACAATAAGTATATTATGTCAAGAAAAAAACTCTCAAAACAGGCTACATTACCAGTTTCTCCCAAACAGATTGCTCTGGGTGGATTCGCGGGGTGGGAAGAGGGTGCCCTCTTCCTCGTTTCCACTCAGCTCCATTGGATAGCGGTGGCATTGTGGTTTGGGTGGGGAATCATATAAAAGCAGCTCCGAGCTGCGCCTGTTCGTTCGAAAGCTGGAGAGTAACGGTTCTGCACGAAACGAAAGGAGTGACAGCAGATAAACCTGGTTGTTCTTCTCAACTTTTGAAACATTTCTTCAAAAATGAACAGAATTCTTTGCGGCGTTTTTGCCCTTGGACTGGTTTTCGCAGTTGGTATGTTGACATATATGTCCTGGTTGTTTTCGCAGATATATAGAAAAATCTATACAGCACCTATTTTGTGCATTTTAATACCATTGTGGACAGTTAGTTACTTCCCGTTAATTATTCTGTAGACAGGATTCTATACAGAATGGCGACCGCGATTACATGAATTTTCACTTCCACTTAATTAATTCTATTCTTAATATTAACGAAAGTTACTGCTATGTATGTTTATAATGCAGCCTAATAGTGGTACGCTTAATATACTCTCTCTCTCTCTCTCTCTATATATATATATATATATATATATATATATATATATATATATATATATATATATATATATATATATATATATAGTATTTATATTTGTAATAGGATTACAAATATACAATCTAGTTCTTGAATAAATAGCGACATCGTTCTTAATCAAAACGTGTTTAACCCTTCCCAGTACCAATTAACTGCTGATTCGCATATCCAATACAGGGTCGCACTTGTATTCTTAGAATCTACACTCAGCTTGAGGAATCCCTTATCCCTTGTTAACCTTTAACAAAATACAGCTGCGACGAATCTTAGTTAATTCAACAAACGTTCAAAAGTCCACTGAACTTCCTAGAATAGGGTAGAGAAATGTAGAATAAAATAACCAAGTTATCGAATATCCTTCACTTGCCTTATTTGCGTTTCTATCCTGCTCAGACTTGGAGGGGGACTGTCGGTAAAACCTTTTCTGTGCATTTACAAGAGAAAAATTGCAGCGTTATTTCTCATAGTAGCCAGCTGCAGAAAGGCACAGGTTACCTAGGACGTAGATTTAGGGTTAGGGACATACGTCCCTACCAGTATTGTCGGAGTAACGTGTGTTTAGCGTTTGAGGCTGACTTGGTCCCTACCAATGATGCAACCAAACCTACGCCCTTGATGGTTACAGTTGTTTGCATAGATGGATGGCAGTATTTGTTTGCTAAATATTATTGATCAGACATCCCTCTCGCTATTGCTAAAAATTAAAAATATAGGCTGAGGAATATGATAGTCATAGTTTGTAAGTATTTTATTGTGCATGCTCTGAAGCAATTATTGGCTTGACTATTTTGCTAAAAATACTGTTACCGTTTTGGTTGGCTGCCTATGAATTGCGGAATGCGCTCAGGCATTTCACTAAATGGTGGACCTACGTAAGACGGTATTTCAATAATCGGTTGTGCGAGATGGATGGAGGAATAAATATGGTTTTCTATCATTTTGATGACGCGTTAAACCTGCTGTTGCTGAGAATTGTTCATATTAATCTTTTGTTAAACACTGGGGTGTGTTCTTCTGTGACATTGAATTTATAGAGCATAAAACAAATATTACTCTTACAATTAATAATAGATGACAAAATTCATTCAGAAGTCAGCTGTCAGTACACACTTAACTTTCAACGCTATTTAAACATGTTTACACAATAGTTGTTCATCATGCAATAAGTACATAATTGCTATTCTGTGAAATCTGTCATTGTTTGCGTACCTGTCCGATGACATTAAAATATAAAGCATTTTGAACGTTTCCTAGATCCCACTGTTGTCCAGTAAAGTGATTATTAAACATTTAATATTGTTGGCATTAATGTAATCTTTTTGAAAATCGCCACCAGAGGTCAGTAATGTACAGTGGTTACGTTGTCACTTAATAGCTTTGTAATACAAAAAAGTTGTCGATACAGGCTACACTATATAGGCTACATTTTCCCCCCTAAATAATATTGAGTTACTGGTACATTAGAATTATTTACACTTAGAATTGTGTGCAAAACCTTCTATGTAAATATTATTAAAGATTATTATTAATATTCAATAATATTATTAGCGCATGGTGGTATGGTGGGTAGCACTCTTGTCGCACACCTTCGGGACCCGGGTTCCCGTCTCCGCCTGGGTTACTTGTGTGTGGGGTTTTCATGTTCTCCCCATGTCTCCAAGCTCGTGCCCGTAGTTTCCGGGATAGGCTCTGCACCCCCCGCGACCCAAACGGGTAAACCGGTTGAAAAATTGATGGATGGATGGATGGATGGATTATTATTCCGGCATGATATTTTAACGTCATCGTTGACAGACAGACGCTAGCGTCCTGCTTCAGCGCAAGGGGGCAGTGTTGGCCCTAAAAACAGTTCTTCCACCTCCCCGGCCTTGCGTTTAGACGCAGTACCAGAAACAATTTCTAATAAAAAGCAGACGGCGATTAAATATTTCAAAATACCGAAATAACGATGTTGGGTGAAATACCGTAGGCTGCCGTCGTAACGGTGTGAACCGCCAAACCCACGATTGTTAAACGTTTTCTTTGTGTCGAAATACACCTAATAATAACCGTGGTATAAGCGGACACAGTCCAAGCTGAGCAATATTCATTTTTCGATGTTTAATATGGCTTTACAGCTACATCATGGGTAAAACCGTTTATTAAAATGGGACATAGAACAGGGGTGTGAAGTATGACTGGGCTCCATCGTATGAGTAAATCATTTCGGTATTTAATCACTGCCTACAGTTCATAGTCTAAGCCTCCCAGGTCTAAAGCATTGTTATTCAAGTGATTTAGCAGCATTTTCTTCGCTTTTATAGTTATCGTTACGCCATGTTTGTTGAAAATAAAGTTTATAATTGTGCATTGATTTACTACTGTGATTTAAGCTATACGTTTACGGTTGTCGAAAATGAATCACCCATCAGGTTAGAAAATTGTACAGTGACGTAGTACAAGGTTTTGTAATCTTAAATAGATATAAGTACCATGCATCGTCTATCGCTGTTTTTGTTCTGTTCGGTCAAAACACATTGCTTAATATTTGAATTAAATGTTTTCTATCTTCTGATATGTTTTCTAAAACATACACAGCAAGTAGGGGGTTCTCCCCAAAATGGGAACCGTTAATTTGGGGTTTGTACACTTTCTAGAACAGACAACCCTACATTCTGAAGCAGCGCCGCCTGTGCGGCACCAGGCCGTCGACAGGCGTAGTTGGTTTTCCCGACTAATTCGAAAAACCGCGATGCTGCCTTGTGAAGATCTAAATTTCATTTACAACCAAGTAACCGAATGGAATACTAATCCTATACACAATATTCAGCGGCCAATTTTAGACTGAAATTAGTTCACAATGTCCGTAGTATTTTTTTTTTGTCCGTAAACATACAGGCTGAATAAATGGTTATTATGGGATGTGGATCCAACCCTGCAGCTGTAGGTGGGGCTTTGCTTTAATAGCCAAGATTATTGTTTCTAGGGGAATAATGCTCTGAGAATCCCTAAGTGGCTTTTATGAGTCACTTTAGAGGCATCAGCTAGGCAGGTGAACGTGAAAGGGGTTCAGTGTTTAAGTATAAAAAGAGATACTTACATTTTATCATTTATTTAGCAGAGTTTATCAAGAGCGAGATACAATTGTTGAAGCTATTGGGGGTTAAGGGCTCAATGGTGAAATCACACTGTCGACCATGGGATTTGAACTGACAACCCTCTGATATATAAAAGAGTAAATCCACAGACTGCCCAGATGTCTTTTGGGACAGGTTTGGCATCCTAATTGGTTTTGAAAAGGGACACATGAATCACGAAGAGCTCTGTTACTGAAGTAAGAAGTCTTAGTCTTTTAGGCAACCTTAAACAGCCGTGAAAGTTCAAATCTAACGCACTGCAGTGTCACAGCACCTGTTTGGGGGCATTCTTATGTGATTAGAGGGCTGTAATCTTCATGGGTCTTCAGAGCCAAAACATGTTTTGTGAGAGTGGATGGTTACAGGCCTGAGGCGCACCCTGCCTCTTGTTTGCATCAGGCTCTTCTACATCTTTTTCTCTGACGGACGATGTTGCTGTTCCTCTGTCAGCAGTAGGCAGTCCCACAAGAACCTTGTGACTGTAGTATCAAGATTTTTTTATTTATTTATATATATTTTTTTAAAGCTCATCTTGCATGACTTTTTACCCTTTGTGTATGGGTTCCATGATGTTTTGGAAAAGTACTGGTTGGACTGCGTTCTTTTACTGGAGGGTAAAAAGAACTTGAGGAAATTTACATGCGTTATTTCTTGTAAATGGCATTTGATTAGTCTGGAAGCTTCCTCTAAGATCTCACTGGCCAACAAGGTTAACTATTTGTTAAACTTGGCCTTCACCCTGATGTAATACTTTAGCCAGCTAGTTATTTCTTCAAGCTTGAAGAATTTAACTT
Source organism: Brienomyrus brachyistius (assembly GCF_023856365.1). NCBI lineage: Eukaryota > Metazoa > Chordata > Actinopteri > Osteoglossiformes > Mormyridae > Brienomyrus > Brienomyrus brachyistius. Next base: position 296,772 of record NC_064555.1, read on the forward strand.
TGAAAATGTTTTTCAGATTAATTTTTATTCATTTACAGCTATTAGTGCAGCTTGTTGCTGATGAAACAGACAGAATCGCTACAGGGAATTATTTTTATTTGTCCCATTGTGCTAAGTCAGATGACAGGTGTCTTTGTTTACGGTTACAGGGTTTCCAGAGTGAAGCGCGTGACTGAAACCAGCGCTTCATTAAAGGAATGTATCTGTAAAGGCGTTTTTCAGGATATGCGAAGACACATTGCTGTGTTTATCAGTGCGGCCTTGGAGTTTGCTGTTTGGCTCCTGGGCTTGAGATCATGATCACATAGGAGATTACAATGTGTTTCTTTGTTACACCTGCTCATGCTTTTACATAACAGATTTCGGGAGTAATATCTATTTACTGTCAGAAGAATCTGTCAAAAGCAGAAAGCTGTTGTGTGTCTCTGTGATCTGAAGCTTCCGTGGGCTGCACTGCAGGCTGAACACCCCTGTGGGCTGCACTGCAGGCTGAACACCCCTGTGGGCTGCACTGCAGGCTGAACACCCCTGTGGGCTGCACTGCAGGCTGAACACCCCTGTGGGCTGCACTGCAGGCTGAACACCCCTGTATTCACGGGGGTTCGAATCTTGTCTTATAGTCCATGTAGAGTTTGCGTGTTTGTCCTCAACATTTTTACTCCACAGTCCAACAACCTGTGATCCACTGGGTGAACTGGCATCTCTTAGTAGCCCATTGTGTATATATATGTGTGTGTATTTCAGTGGGCTAGTATTCCATTCTAGGTGTCCCCTGGCTTTGTGTTATTTAGGATGGGCTCCAGCTGCAAGCCTGTACTGGTTGAGGGATTGGCCAAAACGTGCCGGGTGACTCTTGCTATGACTCCCCTGTTGAGTCTCAGTGGAATGTCACCCTCCCACCTGTCTAATTAGCAGCTTTGTGCTCAGTCCATCATCCCAGGGTCTTTTGTTGGCTCTTAAAGCATAAGCGTCACATCAAGACTTCCCCAGCTTTCTTACTCTCGAAGGACATTTAAGCCACGCAAATGTATGCCAAAGCATAATATGAACAATTTTTAACTGGTTAACTTGGATAGTGCAACGTTCAGGAATCGTCTAGAGTTTTAGAAACACAGGCATGTTCTTGTATTTGGGTTAGGAAAGGTGAGGCATTTCTGGTTGTTGTAACATTTTGTTTTTCTCCAATTCAGCCCAAGCCCAACTGCAGTGTTACAAATGTGATATTGGATTTTTTGGTGCTTGTATTACCACTACAACCACTTGCTCAGGCCTTACCGACCAGTGCTTCAACGGCGTGGGGACAGCAGGTAAGGGAATGGGAGGGTTTGTTTTCTATGACATCACCTCCCACGACCTTCAATAAACTTGTTTTTTTTGTGTCTCTCTCCAGCATTATTCATGAAAATCAACATGAAGGGGTGTCTCGCAGTGAGCAGCTGTAATCAGACGTCCGATGTGGCGTTTGGTTCCAATAGTAATAGTACAATATACAAGATGACTAAGACCTGCTGCTCGACGAACCTGTGCAACCTGGCCCCCCGGGGGGCTTATGGCAGCCTCCTCTCCATCACACTGCTTACGCTGACTGGAGCCATGATCACTGGGGCTTTAGTCTAAGCTTGTGTATTTGTTCCGTCCCCCCCCCACACCCCCCCCCCCACACCCCCCCCCCCACACACACACACCCACCCACCACCCTGTCTGGCTCGTCAAATCATCCATAGGATTACACTGTCTTCTCAGTTTACCTTCCAAAAATGCACAACTGGTTATATAACAACGGACACACAATAACTTAGCAGCTACATTCATTGACCATGTACACATTTAGGTTAAGAACTGACCCTTTATTGGTTAGTTTTGTGCCAAATCCAGTCATCTGAAAGTTTACAGACCAATGGTGTATATGTTCTCTTACACTGACTGTACCTGAAAAGGTGTCTTACACTCAATATATAAAAGACCATCAACCATCATGCTTGGTTCCGCTTCTGGTCTCTCGGAACCAGTCAGGATCATGTAGGGTTGCATATGTAAGCCTTGCAATACTGCGCTGACTTTCACCACCACAAGTTCGGAAAACAAGCCCTGCGCGAATGGAACCAAAGTTTTGTGGTGTTCATGTGACCACAAGAAATGTAGGCTATGGTAGACTTATGGAAAGTGTAATTTCAGGGAATTTAATGTTAAATTTATACTGCATTTAATTTAACCTTTAAACACTTAACAAATGATTTTCAACTAAAATGTATGTATTCGTCACCATCTCTATCTTGGCAAAAGAATACAGTACTACGCCTATTCTGTCTTTGTTGAAAGTTTATGTAAGTGTATGGGAGTGGTTGTAGATGGGTCTTCAGGAATTTAACACATTTGGGAAGGTTTTTTCTGGGGCAATTTCAGCTTAAGGAGTTTGTTGAACATGGATTGATTGACTCATGCAACTGCTTCCTGTGTTTGACATTTTAACTGATTTTAATCAAATGGGAAGATGTGTAGTTTCCTAATGTCAGTTTGCTCAGTTGTCAAAATAAAGACTTAACAATGACCCAAAAATGTGGCTTTTCCATTTTTCCCTTCTGCCTGTTAATCCCAACCACTAGAAATCAAAACTTGCGGAGCGTTTGTGTATTTTTATGTTTTTTGCGGGAAGTTCAATATGTAACTCCCACTCACTTCCGTTCCATGTGTCTCAAGAAATTCCCACCATGAGGTGCTTGGAATGGAATGTGCAAAAAGTCCAAGCTGCCAGAAACGCGCCAGTACTCAGTACGTGTAGTTTTTGACAAACCAGTTTAGCTGCAAATCATTTTTCGTAACGACGTATATCAGTCACCATTGAAATGACCCATCTAGTTTCCAGGATTGCAAATCTAATGCTGTTGCCTGGAGAGGGTAACAACAGGCACACAGCTACACATTAGCACAGTGTACAAACCACCTTTTTGTTTTCTAAACTGCTCCCATAATTAAGCACTGATACTGAAGAGATAACATTTGTTATAATGAACTGAAGTGTTTTAGAAATCATAAAGATACTTTCATTAGAACAGTTTAGAAAAAGATGCATCGTATTAAAATGTTGATGTCGACGCGTTTTCAGCATCTGCATCGACTACTTCGACTACATTGACTACTTCGACTACATCGACTACATCGACTATATCGACTGCATCGACTACATCAACTGCATTGACTACATCGACTATATCGACTACATCGACTATAG